>NW_025930430.1:7727-11243 GCF_000764305.2 Hyalella azteca | reverse complement strand
GACACGTGCTCTGTGTGTGTGCTGTGTACTTCTTGTGTTGTTGTGTACTTGTTGTGTACATGTTTACGAGCCGCCACAACAGGTGTTGAACATGTACGTGACATGTACGAAACATGTACACGACACGCACACGACACGCACACATGAATGTAATAACACGTTCACCTTCTCCCCTAACGTCGCACGAGATAAACTGACTATCTAACAATTATAATTATTTTATTAATAATAATAGAAATATTAATTATTAATCACATTGTAATATGGTTATGAATAAAAAAATTATCTCTATTGTCCAAAAAGTGACTCTGCACGCAGCCCACGAACTCTCTTCTGGGTCAAAGTGTCAGGATGACGCACTCAAGAGCTAAAAGTACATCGATATTTGGACAAATTCTCGATTATTTCCCGCGGAGTGCGCATTAAATTCAATTTCTACGCCACAATAATTCACCAATTTTCAAAAACATGTCTTAAATGACATACCTAAATCGAAAAAACGCATTTCTACAGCTAAAATCACTTTTATTTCTACCACTAAAATCACTTTTATTTCTACCACTAAAATCACTTTTATTTCTACCACTAAAATCACTGTTATTTCTACCACTAAAATCACTCCTATTTCCACCACTAAAATCACTCTTATTTCCAAAACTAAAATCCCTGTTATTTCTCCATACATCGTGTCCATACATCGTGTCCATACATCGTGTCCATACATCGTGTCCATACATCGTGTCGGCATCGATATTATTATGCAATCTCTGTACCTTTGCTCGATTTCATCATGCAATCTCCGAAGACTCGCAAGATTTTATTATGCAATCTTTATAGCGTTACTCGACTTTATGATGCAATCTACCAAGCCTTGCTCGATTTTAGAATGCAAACTAGGTAGCTTTACACGATTTTACAATGCATTCACTGGTCATATTTGGTCACGTCTAGTCACGTCTAGTCACGTCTAGTCACGTCTAGTCACATCTAGTCACGTCTAGTCACGTCTAGTCACGTCTAGTCACGTCTAGTCACATCTAGTCACGTCTAGTCACGTCTAGTCACGTCTAGTCACGTCTAGTCACGTCTAGTCACGTCTAGTCACGTCTAGTCACGTCTAGTCACGTCTAGTCACGTCTAGTCACGTCTAGTCACGTCTAGTCACGTCTAGTCACGTCTAGTCACGTCTAGTCACGTCTAGTCACGTCTAGTCACGTCTAGTCACGTCTAGTCACGTCTAGTCACGTCTAGTCACGTCTAGTCACGTCTAGTCACGTCTAGTCACGTCTAGTCACGTCTAGTCACGTCTAGTCACGTCTAGTCACGTCTAGTCACGTCTAGTCACGTCTAGTCACGTCTAGTCACGTCTAGTCACGTCTAGTCACGTCTAGTCACGTCTAGTCACGTCTAGTCACGTCTAGTCACGTCTAGTCACGTCTAGTCACGTCTAGTCACGTCTAGTCACGTCTAGTCACGTCTAGTCACGTCTAGTCACGTCTAGTCACGTCTAGTCACGTCTAGTCACGTCTAGTCACGTCTAGTCACGTCTAGTCACGTCTAGTCACGTCTAGTCACGTCTAGTCACGTCTAGTCACGTCTAGTCACGTCTAGTCACGTCTAGTCACGTCTAGTCACGTCTAGTCACGTCTAGTCACGTCTAGTCACGTCTAGTCACGTCTAGTCACGTCTAGTCACGTCTAGTCACGTCTAGTCACGTCTAGTCACGTCTAGTCACGTCTAGTCACGTCTAGTCACGTCTAGTCACGTCTAGTCACGTCTAGTCACGTCTAGTCACGTCTAGTCACGTCTAGTCACGTCTAGTCACGTCTAGTCACGTCTAGTCACGTCTAGTCACGTCTAGTCACGTCTAGTCACGTCTAGTCACGTCTAGTCACGTCTAGTCACGTCTAGTCACGTCTAGTCACGTCTAGTCACGTCTAGTCACGTCTAGTCACGTCTAGTCACGTCTAGTCACGTCTAGTCACGTCTAGTCACGTCTAGTCACGTCTAGTCACGTCTAGTCACGTCTAGTCACGTCTAGTCACGTCTAGTCACGTCTAGTCACGTCTAGTCACGTCTAGTCACGNCTCTTATACACATCTCCACTCTTATTTCTACCACTAAAATCCCTCTTATTTCTACCTCTAAAACCACTCTTATTTCTACCACTAAAACCACTCTTATTTCCACCACTAAAACCACTCTTATTTCTACCTCTAAAATCACTCTTATTTCCACCCCTAAAATCACTCTTATTTCCACCTCTAAAATCACTCTTATTTCTACCACTAAAATATATCACATAATCACAGTAAAGTCTCTGAGTGTAAACTCTACACCAGCCTGCAGGAGTTTACAGTTCAAAACAAGCCATTAGCCTCCAATGGAGTCGATAATGGAGCTGCATGCGCTCCATTTGCTCCATTAAGTCGGTGCTATATTGTAGTTATATCATATAAAAAGATTTTTTTATATATTAGATAATATAAGTGAAAAGCATATAAGATTATTAATATTAGGTATTATGAGGTCTTCAGCTTAACTTGTTTATGAGAAAGACCGTTGCCGAACTATACAAATATTACATAATTATATTTTATTTATTATTAATTAATGCATATTTCAAATTAGTATGTTATTTAGAGTCTACCCTCCCCATATAATAAATAATATATTTTATTAACTTATTATACATAATATAATATATTATTAAATTCTGTATTAAAACCTAATAACACATTTTTCGGCCTACCTCTGCCGTATAAATTTATTCCTAGCAGCACTCCCGTGGGGTGAGTGGGGTGAGTGAGGGGGAGTGAGGGGGTGAGGGACAGGTCGGGACAAGTCCCGTAATGGACCGACGTCCCGCAGGACTCCCGTCCCGTGGGCCGCGGGTCCCGGGGGATGCATTGACGTCGTATCAACCCACACCTCTCATCCTCACCCCACACCCCCGCCCTCACCCCACAACCCATCCCCTGTCTCTTATACACATCTAGATGTGTATAAGAGACAGTAATAACACGTTCATCTTCTCCCCACTTCCATATAATTATTAAATGATTATTTATATTGTTATATTGTTATGATAACGATTTTTTTTTGTCAAAAATTGACTCTGCACGCAGCCCTCGTACTCACTTCTGGGCCAAAGTGGGTCAGGATGACGCACACAGGAACAAAATTTGCATCGATATTTGTACGAATATTCGATTATTCCCTTCTGTGTGAGCTTTAAATTCATTTCCCATAGTAAAGTCATTCATCAATTTTCAGAAACGTTCCTCGAACAAAAAAAAAAACGCATTTCTACCACTAAAATCACTCTTATTTATACCACTAAAATCTCTGTTATTTCTGCCACTAAAATCACTCCTATTTCTACCACTAAAATCTCTGTTATTTCTACCACTAAAATCCCTGTTATTTCTGCCACTAAAATCACTCCTATTTCTACCACTAAAATCTCTGTTATTTCTACCACTAAAATCCCTGTTATTTCTGCCACTAAAATCA
>NW_025930430.1:5051-7115 GCF_000764305.2 Hyalella azteca | reverse complement strand
GACCAGAACAATGATGATAATGGAGATAAGAACAATGATGATAATGGAGATAAGAACAATGATGATAATGGAGATAAGAACAATGATGATAATGGAGATAATAATGATGCTGATGATGTAGATAACGTAGATAACTAGAGAAAACGATGATAATAATTATAATTGTTAAGCCAATGCATGTATTAAAATTGTTATGTTTTTATTGGCAGCGTCTAAATGAGAACCAATCATTCCGATGTGATTGGCGCTGACACCAGCGGGTGATTGGCATCAAAAACAGCAGGTATTGGCGCCACGCCCGTGCTGATATCATCGGCCGGGGTCCGCCAATCATTAATAATTGATTGGCGTGGATAATGCTGCCGTGGCCGGCCTTAGCGCGGCCATGATTGGCCGTACCGGGCGTTGGCTGGGAATTTTTTGTCTCAAAATCGACGCAGTTCTGGACACTCAGACAACACATGGGTCATTTGACGCAAAAAGTGACACACTTCGTCCCACTGACAGCAAACGTTGCTTGCACTTTGTCGGGGTAAACTGTGTCAGCATGACTCCATTGAGGGCAGCAAGTGCATCGCTAGTTATTTCTGCAGAGGGTTCATCCGAGGGTTTATATGAGGGTTCATCCAAGGGTTCATCCGAGGGTTCATCCGAGGGTTCATCCGAGGGTTCATCCAAGGGTTCATCCGAGGGTTCATCCGAGGGTTCATCCGAGGGTTCATCCGAGGGTTCATCCGAGGGTTCATCCGAGGGTTCATCCGAGGGTTCATCCGAGGGTTCATCCGAGGGTTCATCCGAGGGTTCATCCGAGGGTTCATCCGAGGGTTCATCCGAGGGTTCATCCGAGGGTTCATCCGAGGGTTCATCCGAGGGTTCATCCGAGGGTTCATCCGAGGGTTCATCCGAGGGTTCATCCGAGGGTTCATCCGNCAACGGGTGATTGGCTAGAGCAACGGGTGATTGGCCAGAGCAACGGGTGATTGGCTAGGACAAAGGGTGATTGGCTACAGCAACGGGTGATTAGCTAGGGCAACGGGTGATTGGCTAGGGCAACGGGTGATTGGCTAGAACAACGGGTGATTGGCTAGAGCAACGGGTGATTGGCTAGGACAACGGGTGATTGGCCTCAGCATCGGGTGGGTCATTGCTAGAGTAACGGGTGATTGGCTAGGACAAAGGGTGATTGGCTACAGCAACGGGTGATTGGCTAGGGCAACGGGTGATTGGCTAGGGCAACGGGTGATTGGCTAGAACAACGGGTGATTGGCTAGAGCAACGGGTGATTGGCTAGGACAACGGGTGATTGGCCTCAGCATCGGGTGGGTCATTGCTAGAGTAACGGGTGATTGGCTAGGACAAAGGGTGATTGGCTACAGCAACGGGTGATTAGCTAGGGCAACGGGTGATTGGCTAGGGCAACGGGTGATTGGCTAGAGCAACGGGTGATTGGCTAGGGCAACGGGTGATTAGCTAGAGCAACGGGTGATTGGCTAGGGCAACGGGTGATTGGCTAGGGCAACGGGTGATTTGCTAGAGCGACGGGTGATTGGCTAGAGCAACGGGTGATTGGCTAGAGCAACGGGTGATTGGCTAGAACAACGGGTGATTGGCCAGAGCAACGGGCTATTGCTAGAGCAACGGGTTATTGGCTAGAGTAACATGTTTTTTGCTAGAAAAATAAATGATTGGCGAGATTGACGGCATGTTTGCTGGCGAAACTGGTTATTGGCTATAGTGATGGGACGATTGGCTAGAGTGCAGCATTATTAGCAAGAGCGCAGCATGATTGGCTAGAGCGCAGCATGATTGGCTAGAGTGATGGGACGATTGGCTAGAGCGCAGCATTATTGGCTAGAACGCAGCATGATTGGCTAGAGTGATGGGACGATTAGCTAAAGCGCAGCGCATGATTGGCTAGAGCGCAGCATGATTGGCTAGAGCGCAGCATGATTGGCTAGAGCGAATCATTATTAGCTAGAGCGCAGCATGATTGGCTAGAGCGCAGCATGATTGGCTAGAGCGCAGCATGATTGGCTAGAGCGCAGCATTATTAGCTAGAGCGCA
>NW_025930430.1:0-4883 GCF_000764305.2 Hyalella azteca | reverse complement strand
GCCTCATAGTGCCTTTACTTGTCCTTAAAATCCTGCCTCATAGTGCCTTTACTTGTCCTTAAAATCATGCCTCATAGTGCCTTTACTTGTCCTTAAAATCCCGCCTCATAGTTCCATTACTTGTCCTTAAAATCTTGCCTCATAGTGCCTTTACTTGAAAATAAAATCCTGCCTCATAGTGTCTTTACTTGTTCTTAAAATCTCGCCTCATAGTGTCTTTACTTCTTAAAATCCCGCCTCATATTGCCTATACTTGTCCTTAAAATCTCCTCTCATATTGCCTATACTTGTCCTTAAAATCCAATCCTGCGTCATAGTGTCTTTACTTGTCCTTTAAATCCCGCCTCATATTACCTTTACGATTTAAAATCCCACCTCATATTGCCTATACTTGTCCTTAAAATCCTGCCTCATAGTGTCTTTACTTGTCCTTTAAATCCCGCCTCATATTACCTTTAAAATCCCACCTCATATTGCCTATACTTGTCCTTAAAATCCTGCCTCATAGTGTCTTTACTTGTCCTTTAAATCCCGCCTCATATTACCTTTACTTCTTAAAATCCCGCCTCATATTGCCTATACGTGTCCTTAAAATCCTACCTCATAGTGTCTCTACTTGTCCTTAAAATCTTGCCTTAGTTTAGGTCAAATTAAATTTTATTCCATTGTAAGAAATGCACGTGAAATTAATACACCCCCACCACACTACCACCACACCATACCACCACGTACACTACCACCACCCCACCACCACCACCACCACACCACCAACGCCACCACTCCTGTCGGCCGCCGTCCAATATCAATTACCTGGCGGCCAATATCGCCACTCGAGACAAGACCGACGTAGGGTACACGTTATTGCATGTGTGCACGTTATTGCAGGTATACACGTGTACACGTCATTGCACGTCATCTGTTATCTCAGTTATTGGAGTTGGTGTAGATGAGGTATGCCCTCATGCAGGGAAGGTTTGGTTGGCTCTACAGTGGAACATTGGCCAACGTTAGAAAAAGTTCTGTTATATGATGATGTGATGAGTGGTGCTAACTATCCAGTCATTCAAGAACTAGGTTGATAACTCAACACATGTTCACACTATCTAACAACAAATCTATTTCCTATAACTTTGGGCCAATGTTACACTTGAGGTCGTATCTTACCACAGCTGACGGTACCTGGACTTAGCAAAAGCTGTTGACAAAGTTGACTGTGATATATAATATTCAGAAAAATGAGACCACTGGGGGAGAGGAGGAAGCCTGTTATTGTGGATCCACAACTTCCTGACTGACAGTGTACAAGCTGTTGCAATTCCAGATTTGGAATCGAGCGAAGCGAGGGGAGAAACGGAGTGTCACAAGGCTCAGTGCCACCGGGCTCAGTTCCACAGGGCTCAGTGCCACAGAGCTCAGTGCCACAGGGCTCAGTGCCTCGGGGCTCAGTGCCACAAGGCTCAGTGCCACAGGGCTCAGTGCCACAAGGCTTAGTGCCACAAGGCTCAAAGACACAGAGCTCGGAGCTTTGCACGTGCCACAGGGCTCAGTGCCACAAGGCTTAGTGCCACAAGGCTCAAAGACACAGAGCTCGGAGCTTTGCACGATCCTCTTCCTCCACATCGCCAACATCGATGCAGAATTACACATACATCCAGATCATCATTTGCGGACGATACAACAGTGCTGATGAGAATCACACACGACCTATACTGCGAGAGGTTACAGGTTCAACAATCGAAAGGTTCAACAATCTACGACTGAGCCCTAGTGAATGAAATGTAATTAAACGGTACTAAATTCGAAGCAATGAGATACAGAGTCGGCACAGTGGTCGGCCTGCTGCATCGCTAATTGGCATCGGATGGCAAAGAAATTGAGGAGAAAAAAACTTGTTCGAGATCTCGGAGTGTTGATGAGTAACGAAGCTACGTCTGATGACCACATCGAGGAAATAGTTGCGCGAGGCAGACAAAGGATGGGGTGGATCTGGGGGACATTTCAAATAAGAAAAGAAGCACCAATGATGACACAATTCAGAGCCCTCGTGCTCCCCAATCTTAAGTACTGCTGCCAGCTTTGGGCGCCGCTGGGCAATTGGCGGGTGCGGTGCGGCAATTGGAGTCAGTCCAACGGACTTTCTCGTCCAGGATCATCGGTATGAGAGAGCGGAGCTGAACTACTGGGGCAGGCTGGAATACCTTGGTACTGAACTTACTGAAGAAGAGAAGACAGAGGTACATCGTACTATATACTTGGAAGACGATAACTGGACTGGCCCCGACTTTAAAATTGAGACCTTCAGGATAGTAATATATTACAACGAAAGGAGGGGAGACTGTGTAGGATACCCCTTTTATCAACAGCGCTGCGGCCAGAGTTCAGGCTCCTCAGGAGGGATCACTGTCCGTAGTGGGACCGAGGTTGTTCAACGCCTTGCCAACGGTGATGAGAGGAGGATACCTCGCCCACCCTTGCGACATTTAAGAAACGACTGGATGCGTTTTAGTGTACTATCCCGGATTGTACGTCTATGCCGTACTACCCTCGGCAAGTAGCGAGCAACAGCACTTTGCATCAGCTGGGCCAACTGAGGGCATCAGCTGGCCCAACTGAGGGCATCAGTTGGCCCAACTGAGGGCATCAACTGGGCCAACTGAGGGCATCAGCTGGGCCAACTGAGGGCATCAGCTGGGCCAACTGAGGGCAACAGCTAGGACAACTGAGGGCAACATTCGGCCCAAACGAGGGCAAATGTGCGTTGGTCACGTTCAACGCTTCCTCAGGGCCCCAGCGGCGGGCGACCTGCCCATCGACGGCTTGAGGACAACGGACGGAGGACGACGAATGTGGCACATCAGCGTCTCAAACTTGACATGAGAGCATTAGCACCTGGATGCGTGACCCACCTAGACGCGTGACCCACCTGGACGCCTGACCGACCTGGAGGCGTGACCAACATGGACGCGTGACATACCTGGACACGTGACTCGGTGAGCTGGATGCGCATGGCGAGCTCCTCGCGCATGAATATGTCGGGGTAATGCGTCTTGGCGAAGCTGCGCTCGAGTTCGTTGAGCTGCGCTGGCGTAAAGCGCGTGCGGTGGCGCTTGGGCTTAGCGCTTTTGTCGCCCCCGCCGCCCCCCGCCCCGTCCACGGGGGGTGCCACGGGGCAGCTGGTCGCCTGGGGGGGGGGATGGGGAAAATTGTTTCTGCATAGATCGTTTGGAAATTTTTTTTTCCGTTTTTTGGAAACAAATTCTTAGAAATAAAATATTAAAGAATAAGAGGCATGTGTTGAGTATGTACCGTTTTCATATTACGCCACCGCAGCGCTGCAGCCGCCTTTCAGCAAATGCGCGCCGTATAGCTACATCTGTTGGCAAGCCCCAGACGCCATTACGGAACCATTTCATCGAGTCTGCATTTGTTAACGTGATTTTAAACTGACTCCACCTATTGAGAATCCCACCGACTGAGAAGTGCATGTGTGAGTTTCGCTGTGCTCAAGGCCTTCAAATCAGACTGATGGTCTTCCACTCCGTTCCTCATCATGAATGTTTGTGCGACCATCATTAAAAGCTCTAACCCATTTCCGCACCATTCCACCACTCACAATGTCTCCACCACTCACTTCACGGATTTGGTGATAATGTCAACTGATTTGAAGCCTTGAGCTATAGAGAAACTCACGCAGTTCGCAGTCGGCGGGATTCTCAGGCAGTTTAAAATAGCGTTAACAGATGAGAACTCGATGAAATGGTTCCGTAATGGCGTCTGTGGCTTCCCATTAGATAAAGCTACACGTTGAGCATTTGCTGAACAGCGGCTCCAGCGTTGCGGCGGCATAATTTTAAAACATTATGAACTATAAAAACACGCCTGGTATAATGCGACTATAAAATAATGCAACATAACATATCAAAGTGTGATAAAGCATTATATAATTTAGATGAATGTTTTTCTATAAAATTTTATGTAATATATGTCTATGTAATTTAATCTAATGAAAATAAGGCCATAATCGGCTGATTCATAATATTGTAGAATTTTCACTGCTAGCTGTTTATCGAATTCATACGTCACCTATTTAAGTTTCATACGCAATATCTCGTATATTGATACGTGATATATCATATATTGATACGTTTATCTCGTATATTGATACGTGATATATCATATTTTGATACGTTTTATCTCGTATATTGATACGCGCTATATCATATATTGATACGTGCTATATCATATATTGATACGTGCTATATCATATATTGATACGTTTTATCTCGTATATTGATACGTCGGGAGGGAGAGGGAAGGGGAAGGATATGGAGGCAAGTTTGCACCTACCGCAAGCTATTAATTAGAGATTAGGAGGCGTAGTGAAAACAATTAAAGTTAATGAGAAGTTAATGAGAGAGAGCAACGCTGGCACATTGTTGTGTAGGCCGCGCTCATTGCAGGGTTAGGATAAAAAAAGTTTGCATTCGCAGGCTACTTTTGACCGGAAAACCTTGTCTCAATAACAAAAATACTTTTTATAATCTTGAAAATGTGAAGAGATAGGTTTTTCATGCTTCGTTTTTTCGATTTTCAGGTCAAAATCTCTTCCTTATATAAACTTTAGATTCTTATTGCTAGATGTTTTGCTTGATGATGAAGTGATGATGATACTGACAGGTCAGCGAAGGATTTTTTTATTTTTTATTATTTTTTTTTTTGTCAGGTCAACATTTTCTCCGTGTATATTCTAGACTTTATTCTAACATCTAAATACTGGCAGCTAGACAGCCCGATAATTCTACGATTCTGGAACCCGTCATATAGAACCAGCGGCAGCAGCAGCAGCAGCAGCAGCAGCAGCAGCAGCACCAGCAGCAGCAGCA
>NW_025930429.1:0-1033 GCF_000764305.2 Hyalella azteca | reverse complement strand
CCGTTGCTGAGGTTAGGTATTTAAATACTAAGTTTCGTTCAAATCTATTCTGTAGTTTTGGAGGAAATTTCTTGATTACTGCGAATTTAAGCACGTATTGCTGTTTAAATCACGAATGAAGGTGAAATGAAAAAAAAAAAATCGCGAACAAAGGCACAATCGAATAAATTTTCACGAGCTAAACATTACCGTTAGGTCCTAATGAATATGTGAACCAAGTTTCAACGAGTTAAATTCATTAGTTTGAGAGATATTCCTTTATCATTGAATTTGGAAATTGGCATTGAGTCCGGCCATTAATTTGTCCGAGACGTAAACCCAGGAGAGGTTAAAAAAGCTGATCTGGGTGAAAAAACCATCGCTGGGAGTCATGATGTACTGCGCGTGTTGTGTACAAATTATCAAACAAGGAACTTCTGACTTTGACTTCGGACTGCCGCCCCCCATATCGCCCCCCAAACGCCCTTTTCTTCCATACCGCCCCGCAAAATCTTTCCATCGCCCCTAGGGGGGCGATATCGCCCACTTTGGGAACCACTGCGATAGACCAACGTCTGCTGTTGAATAACTGCTGATATTTTCGCTGACTATTCATAATCAAAGCAATTTTGCTGGTCTTTATAGCCTAACATAACAAGGCAATCACTTCTATCAGACTTCAGAGCCTTCTCAGCCTTCATAAATAAGAAGATTTTACTAACAACTTTTTAACTTCTCAACTTCAGCTATAATCGCGAAGGACTTCTGTCCATGGATACTGAAGATATAGAAGAATTAGATGGCTAACTAACGAACTTTTGCGATGATGTGACATCCGGAATTGTCCTACTTTGAATTGAACACATTTCAGTATCAACGTAACAAATTTGGCCGCGATCTTTCATTGTAACTACTCATGTTTAATTCATGCAATGAAATTTAATGTTGACTTCCTTTACTTCGGTCCTATATTTCAATTTTCAGTTCGTAATTCAAAGTTCGTTCACATTCATAATGAGACCTTCATATTGTCATCAAGCCATTTGTGCAGTCG
>NW_025930428.1:0-2386 GCF_000764305.2 Hyalella azteca | reverse complement strand
TGGAAAAAAACGTTGCTACATGAAGACATGAATGAGAATGAATAACTCAAGCCGTGCGTCATACGAAATGCTGTCTAATTTTAGTTATATTTTGTCTGTTATTTCCAATTTATTTGTCACCAACCATGTCTTTAAAACGAAACCAAACATAAATAACGTCATGTTTTTTGGTGAATTAAATGCATATTATTACATGAATTAAGTGCAAATATAGCAGAGCTCTTTAAAAAGTACCTCCATAACGGCAGTCTCAAGTTTGCATTACATATGAACAGAGCACTCGGATAAGAGCAATACTGTGCAGCAGCAGCAGCCGTGTAGCAGCGCAATTCCGGTGTCATTTGTTTGCCCAGGGTTGCGCTGGTAACAAGGAAGCAGTGCTGCCAGCGGCTATTTTTGAAAAACCTAGATTATACCTCCGAAAAAACCTAGAATTGAAAGAAAAAACCTAGATTTTATAAGAAATTCTGTTCCGTTTTAATTTAAGGAAGACTATGAAGATTAAGTTTGAATAGTTGTTAACTTCTAGGATAAGGAATTAACAGTTAGGAGGTTGGAAATAGGTGACAGATTGTGCATTCTAGATTGCTGTATAATGTACAGCATAATATGTGCATTTTCTCTCTTGATTAACTTGATTTAATGCATGGAATGGGCCCCTAGTCCTGTTAATGCATGCTAATTCACTTCTTTGGTTGGACCCAACATTGCAAAGTCGTCTATGACGCATTATCACTTTGGCCTTATTGCTGGCCTAAAACCTTAACCTTATTACTAATTAACTTATTTACTAAATTAGCTGAATTGGGCCAACCTATTACTAACCATTGCACATTGTATCGAAATCAAACCTCTGAATGGCATCTATGCCACTTCTAAATGGAGCCATCGCCATCGGCAATAATTTAGAAGGTTGGTTAATCAATATTTGATCGCAATTAACTATACGACTATATATGACATATTGTTCAAATAAGAAGCCCATTATATTTTACTGTAATTCAATAAGTTCTTTTTGTTACGTTACAGTATAACGACTCGCATCACACGTCAACCATTCTGCGGGAACTTTGTCGTACTTAACGCCTCTTCTGTTTGCTGCTGCGTGCTTCCGTATTTAGTTTCGCAAGGTTAATGCTGGGAATCGGGTCACTGTCAAATCATATGCCGATAAATTGGAATACAGAATATTATCACATAAAGCATCCTTGAACTAAGTTTGTCAGTTAATCAGACTGTTTATTCTCTGGTTGCAGTTGCTCCACTGCTTCTTCAGTTCTGAATTCTTTTGCCTTCGAAACCTTCGAAGATTTATCCTGTGGATTCTCAAATAAAGTTTATCAGCGATTATATTCGTGTAAATTCCTTACAATTTCACAAAACATGTAATTCATAGTAATACATCCATGTTGTTCACATAGGAAGGAGTATGGATATGTAGGGATAAACATAAATACAATTTAACATATTACCAATTTTTTTCCGAACAGTTATTTAACAAATTACAATCATCATTCATCCTCATCCCCCTCGTAAACAACTGCTTTATCAGCATGTCTTGCATCCACTAATCTGCTTTCATATCTCCTGTAAATGACTCCTGTAACTGACCACGTTTCGTCCACGTTTGTTTAGCGAGGATTCGGTCACGGGTAGTTGTGGCTTTCAAAGAGTTTTTTTTTAATTCTTCACGTTATTAACTTGAGAGAAAATTCTATCGACGCAGGCTGATGAATGCAGAAGAAATCACAAATTTGTAATAAATTTTGATAAAATTTCAAACTTGGGTTGGCCAAGACTATCTTTTACGGATCTAAGGCTATGCCAAAATTCCGGAATGCTGACAGTTCTGCTGTTCTCCGTATTCATCATCAAGATCATTTAATTGAGCCGCTGATGTTGCATTGGAAAAAAATTGAATGATTGCAGACAAAGATTGTGGGTTTAAAATTGTAAGTTATGCAATAATTTTCTATCAATAAATGAAAATCTGTGTTTGATTTGTACACACAAATGACACAATGCTACCAAGAAAATCAAACAGTCTTTTCTTAATTTTCCGCGAATGTCATCAAATGTTAGCCAAGGGCTCCTCCGCTCATGCTCCAACACTGCCATTGTGATTGTTCTACCACTAAGAAATATATCTTAAAGAGTTGAAGAGGTTTGCTATAGCTTGGATCTATATCACATAGTTTTGATTTTGTCAAGCATTCTTCATTAATGTAATAGCTTAATATATTTTTTTATTCAGCATATACCATCGAGTGAAGGTCATGCAACCTAAAATGTTCAGATTGACATTCCAAGTTGAGTGCTTTAACTTTCTTCAGAGCATATTGAACAAAACATAGTATATGTTTCGTGTCGCGACTAATTAGTAAAT
>NW_025930427.1:49137-51998 GCF_000764305.2 Hyalella azteca | reverse complement strand
GTTGAATCGAATGTCGTGAATGTCGGTTGATCCTGCCACGAAATGTTCAGGGCTGGCTGTTGCTTTAATGATAATGCTTTAATGATAACTTTTAATGATGTGATATGATAATGATTTAATAATGCTTTTTTAATGATAACTTATATAAATGATTAGAATTACTGATGATCTGTGTTAACCTGTTGCCAACCCAATTATATCATAACCTCTTGTCATCAGACAGCTGTTATTATTCATAACCTAAAATTGTAATCTCTTCTCGATAAAAATAATAACCTGTCACAAGTTTTACCCTTCAATCCATCACTACCTCTTAAATTACCTACTATAGCCTGTAATATATATATGACCTCATCATATCCCCGCCAACCTCCTCAACCCCTTCTATCCCTCCCAACCACCCCACCATCCTCATCCCCCATCTTCCCCCAGTCATCCTTCCCCTCATACACCCCCACCATTCTTTCTTACTGTCACACCTACCGCCCTCATCCCCCACTCCTCATCTCCTACATCCCCTTTATACCCCCTCACCACCCCTATCTCCACCCCTATCCCCAATCACCTTTATATCCCCTAACCACCAACCCCTATTCTTCCTCATCCCATACACCCCCTCACCGCCCCCCCCTTATCCACCTTCACCCCTTACATTCCCCCAACCTTCATTAACCCCTTATATCCCCTACATCCAGTCTCACCATCCTGCTATCCCTTTCAACCCCTAAATCCCCTTCATAGCTCACCGCCCNGGGGGGGGGGGGGGGGGGGGGGGGGGGGGGGGGGGGGGGGGGGGGGGGGGGGGGGGGGGGGGGGGGGGGGGGGGGGGGGGGGGGGGGGGGGGGGGGGGGGGGGGGGGGGGGGGGGGGGGGGGGGGGGGGGGGGGGGGGGGGGGGGGGGGGGGGGGGGGGGGGGGGGGGGGGGGGGGGGGGGGGGGGGGGGGGGGGGGGGGGGGGGGGGGGGGGGGGGGGGGGGGGGGGGGGGGGGGGGGGGGGGGGGGGGGGGGGGGGGGGGGGGGGGGGGGGGGGGGGGGGGGGGGGGGGGGGGGGGGGGGGGGGGGGGGGGGGGGGGGGGGGGGGGGGGGGGGGGGGGGGGGGGGGGGGGGGGGGGGGGGGGGGGGGGGGGGGGGGGGGGGGGGGGGGGGGGGGGGGGGGGGGGGGGGGGGGGGGGGGGGGGGGGGGGGGGGGGGGGGGGGGGGGGGGGGGGGGGGGGGGGGGGGGGGGGGGGGGGGGGGGGGGGGGGGGGGGGGGGGGGGGGGGGGGGGGGGGGGGGGGGGGGGGGGGGGGGGGGGGGGGGGGGGGGGGGGGGGGGGGGGGGGGGGGGGGGGGGGGGGGGGGGGGGGGGGGGGGGGGGGGGGGGGGGGGGGGGGGGGGGGGGGGGGGGGGGGGGGGGGGGGGGGGGGGGGGGGGGGGGGGGGGGGGGGGGGGGGGGGGGGGGGGGGGGGGGGGGGGGGGGGGGGGGGGGGGGGGGGGGGGGGGGGGGGGGGGGGGGGGGGGGGGGGGGGGGGGGGGGGGGGGGGGGGGGGGGGGGGGGGGGGGGGGGGGGGGGGGGGGGGGGGGGGGGGGGGGGGGGGGGGGGGGGGGGGGGGGGGGGGGGGGGGGGGGGGGGGGGGGGGGGGGGGGGGGGGGGGGGGGGGGGGGGGGGGGGGGGGGGGGGGGGGGGGGGGGGGGGGGGGGGGGGGGGGGGGGGGGGGGGGGGGGGGGGGGGGGGGGGGGGGGGGGGGGGGGGGGGGGGGGGGGGGGGGGGGGGGGGGGGGGGGGGGGGGGGGGGGGGGGGGGGGGGGGGGGGGGGGGGGGGGGGGGGGGGGGGGGGGGGGGGGGGGGGGGGGGGGGGGGGGGGGGGGGGGGGGGGGGGGGGGGGGGGGGGGGGGGGGGGGGGGGGGGGGGGGGGGGGGGGGGGGGGGGGGGGGGGGGGGGGGGGGGGGGGGGGGGGGGGGGGGGGGGGGGGGGGGGGGGGGGGGGGGGGGGGGGGGGGGGGGGGGGGGGGGGGGGGGGGGGGGGGGGGGGGGGGGGGGGGGGGGGGGGGGGGGGGGGGGGGGGGGGGGGGGGGGGGGGGGGGGGGGGGGGGGGGGGGGGGGGGGGGGGGGGGGGGGGGGGGGGGGGGGGGGGGGGGGGGGGGGGGGGGGGGGGGGGGGGGGGGGGGGGGGGGGGGGGGGGGGGGGGGGGGGGGGGGGGGGGGGGGGGGGGGGGGGGGGGGGGGGGGGGGGGGGGGGGGGGGGGGGGGGGGGGGGGGGGGGGGGGGGGGGGGGGGGGGGGGGGGGGGGGGGGGGGGGGGGGGGGGGGGGGGGGGGGGGGGGGGGGGGGGGGGGGGGGGGGGGGGGGGGGGGGGGGGGGGGGGGGGGGGGGGGGGGGGGGGGGGGGGGGGGGGGGGGGGGGGGGGGGGGGGGGGGGGGGGGGGGGGGGGGGGGGGGGGGGGGGGGGGGGGGGGGGGGGGGGGGGGGGGGGGGAGCTTGTTACGAGGGAGAGTGGGTGTTTTTATACCTTCTCCCTCATACCTCCCTTAATAACCCTCTTTTGTACCCCCTTCCTCACCTCTCATCCTCATAACCCACTTTTGTACCCTTTCCCTCACACCTCCCCTCATAACCCTCTTTCTACCCTCTTCATAATTGCTCACAAATATCGCCCCAAATGTAACCCCTTTCATCCCTCCTCCCATCCCATGGGAGGGGTTAAGCGGGGTTGGGATCCTAATAAATGATCCCGATCTCCTCATCCCGATCCCGATTTCTCCCGGCACCCCACCTCGATAGATGGCGGGATCTGGCGGGATGGCGGCGGTATAGATCAGCTGATCTGGCGGGATGGTGGCGGTATAGATCAGCTGATCTGGCGGGATGGCGGCGGCGGTATAGATCAGCT
>NW_025930427.1:30131-48464 GCF_000764305.2 Hyalella azteca | reverse complement strand
GTTATGCTTGAAGCTGAAAAAATGTGTTTTTTGCTTGTACTAATTTCAAAATTCCAAAGATCCTCAAACTTTTCAATGGAATTTTACTTAGTTACTCCTAAAATATTTGAACACATTAAGAACTCGCACCTGATAATTACGTATAGAATTTCGCATTTGTCAAAAATTCATCGCTGAGTCACAAAGTTCTTTTGAATTTTTTTTCTTCAAAATGTTCCCTGTATGTTATTTGGTTTGAATTTCTCGAAGAGGCTCAAACCTTGCCAGCCGCAGTCTGGCGCTACGGCTTATAATTAACAGCCTTAAATGGACCTGTTATGGGCGTGTTATGGGCGCGTTATGGGCGTGTTATGGGCGATTGGCGGTCGTTTTAGGCAGGTTATCAAATTACGCGAGACGTGTTACTGCCGCCGGCGCGTGACGATGACAGCAGCGAGCGTGACCAGCGTGCTGGTGCTCGCTACTAGCGTGCTAGTGACGCGCACTAGTGTGCTAGTCTACGTCACTAGCGCGTTAGTGCACGCCACTAGCGTGCTAGTACATGCCACTAGCGTGCTAGTGCACGTCACTAGCGAGCAGATTCAACTTAGTAATGTACGGATTATAATGAATATTTTGAGTTTATCGACAGACATTAACTCATGTGACAAATTAATTTTTAAAAGTGGAAAAAAGCTTCATTGATTTTAGATAATGGTGAAATATTAGTGAATTTTTTCATGGCAAACTAAAAAAAACTCTATCGACGTATGGGAATTTCTGAAACCTCCTCCAGCTCAAGGGAGGAGGGGGTAATAGTTTGGGGGAAGCTAAACCTTGTCCCCCATCACAGTTGGAAGCCCCAAAATTGCCCCACATCTGGCAACCTCAAGTCAATCCCGCCTGAGCTTGACATAGCGGCACCAAGAATTAGCTGGCATCCCACATACCATCAATGTACATCCCATTAATATTCCCCAATATACTTTTTAAGAATATAAAACAGTAATATTTCTCAATAGAAGAAAAATAACTTTGAAATATTGCAATTAAAATTCGAGAAACATAACAGCCGCAATATGTGCTAATTATGGTGCGCTCTAGCGGGGTCCATATTGCCTAACTTCCACCATCCCGTTAAAAACCCTAAAATACCAAGAAAATAAAGCCCGTGCTCTCCCGCATACCAACATTAATATGTTAATCACAACAAATACCAATCATGACACCACTAAAACCACGGTAATACCATAAATAACATATGTAATACCGTCGGTTGAAGCTGACAGTTCGCTATACCGGGGCCCGGTTAGGCAATAAAGGCAGCCATTAATTTTGGCGGCGCCGACGTCGCGGATTTGTTTTGGCTAAATAATAGACCCGGTAAATCCGCCGCCGCCGGCTACTTTTATTACCAGGTTTACGCGGCTGGATATCGAGGGGGAAATCCGATTAGGATATCAATGTCATGGATATTGCGTCGAGACACTTGAAGCAGTTACAAGAAGTTGCTATTTACGGCCCTGCCTTTAAGAAGTTGCTATTTACGGCCCTGCCTTTAACATGTAAGTTTATTGCTACGTACAATTGGCGCCATTGTTACGTACAGCTGGCGCCATTGTTACGTACAATTTGCGCCATTGTTACGTACAATTTGCGCCATTGTTACGTACAGTTGGTGCCATTGTTACGTACAGTTGGTGCCATTGTTACGTACAATTTGCGCCATTGTTACGTACAATTTGCGCCATTGTTACGTACAGTTGGTGCCATTGTTACGTATAGTTGGTGCCATTGTTACGTACAATTTGCGCCATTGTTACGTACAGTTGGCGTCATTGTTACGTACAATTTGCGTCATTGTTACGTACAATTTGCGCCATTGTTACGTACAATTTGCGCCATTGTTACGTACAGTTGGTGCCGTTGTTACGTACAGCTGGTGCAATTCTTACGTACTGTTGCGCAATTTTTACGAACAGTTTTAGTATCGATTTTTTTGTTGCTGGTTTACAGTTTGCAAAAATTGTTTCCATTTTTTTATTTCCAATTTAGCATTGAGAAATGTTTTGGAGTATTANGTGGGATTGGGGACATAATTATGATATTGGGGAATGGGGGACATAATTATGGTATTGGGGGTGGGGGACATAATTATGGTATTGGGGGATTGGGGACATAATTATGATATTGTGGGATTGGGGACATAATTATGGTATTGGAGATGGGGGATTAATTAGGATGTAAGTAGGGGAGGATGAGGGAGATAATAAGGATAGAGTGTCACCCACGTCGATGTTGTCGGATATACGTAGCAGACAACTCGTGGATTAAGAGGATGGATTTCCTTTATTGGCGTGCAGGATTTCTCAGATTTCTTCTCCTCAATGGATATTTAATATGAAGTTTAACTTATTGATATTGTTTTTTTTGTCCGACTTTTCACGACGAAACTTTTCAGTTAACATGAATAGTTGATATATCAAATATATCAAGTTTATATATAGTTACAGGAGCAATTCGTTGCTTATTTTCAAATGAATTCTAAAAAATATTACATTAATTCACTCTAATTATATATTGTCGGGTATCATTAATAATTATAAGCTTGATAAATAAAAAAATGTCATCAACTCGCAGGAATTAATAAAAACTAAGATTAGCCTAGAATATTATTATTATAAATTCATAACTCAATGGAATATTAGTATACATAAATAAACAAAGTATTCCGCTGTACGAATAGCACATTTTTCAGTTAATTTTAATTAACACACAAACATTAATTTTTAATTAATTAACTTTAATTTTAATTTAATTAACACACACAGTTTAATTTAATAATAAAACACATTTTTTCAGTTAATTTTTAATGAATATTGAAATAATTAACAGTGAAGGACTTAAATATTGAATAAATTAAATAAATAAATACCAACGAAATTGAAGAATAATAATATTGTTTAAACTACTATATTATGTCTGTACGGTGTCATGTTAATCATGTCTGAAATCTATCCTATACATTTTACAGATCTTTTTACTGAGATCTCTCCTATAAATCTATCCTATACATTCTACTATACTGTACATTTTACAGATCAGTTTTATTATGCGCTTCGAAAGAATTTTTTCTTGTGAAATTTAAAATTTTATTGTTAAGAAACTTTGCTTGTAACGTTGGTATTCAATGTGAACTTGAACGATGTATTTATAGAAATTTGATTAATTTCAATCGATATACTTATCTTTGATATATATTTAAATATCATTGTTTGATAATATTGTATTGTATTAATATTGTATTAATATAATAATTTTCTTAGCAATTCAAATTAGAATTTAATATTCAAGGTTGATGCGAATAATTGAAATTCTAATTGCCTTCACCGTAGAGTTTTGTACAGAAAATTTCCTACATCCAATTTTATGGCAAACTGATACATTTTCTTCGCGATTCATTCAACTGAAATTAAATGTGTATCAAAATATTTTAAATAACACATTTTCCGAATATTCAGTATATTTTAGTTATATAAAGATTAAATTCGAGATAGTTTAAATAGTTTAAATAGTTTAAACATAGAGATTAAATGCGAGATAGTTGAATCGAATGTCGTGAATGTCGGTTGATACTGCCACGAAATGGTTCAGGGCTGGCTGTTGCTTTAATGATAATGCTTTAATGATAACTTTTAATGATATGATATGATAATGATTTAATAATGCTTTTTTAATGATAACTTATATAAATTATTAGAATTCCTGATGATCTGTGTTAACCTGTTGCCAACCCAATTATATCATAACCTCTTGTCATCAGATAGCTGTTATTTTTCATAACCTAAAATTGTAACCTCTTCTCGATAAAAATAATAACCTGTCACAAGTTTCAACCTCCAATCCATCACTACCTCTTAAATTACCTACTATAGCCTGTAATATATATATGACCTCATTGGGGCAATGTTCCCCCCTTCGGACGGCCGCTGGGGGATGGGGGCTGGCATGGGGGGTCGGTATTTATATTTTTATTAATTTTTTATTTTAAGTAATTTAATTATCTAGATTTACTAAAATCTAAATTTTTGATTATGTTTTTGATCCCCCGGGTAGGGGAATAATTATTTGATTTATTTTACAGTTAATGATCAAGTTAACCATTACAATTATTAAACTATTTAACTTGATTAAGAAATAATTAACGTTTAAAGAGGTGATTTTTCTATAACAATGGAGTGTTGCCAACTAAAGCAATGTTTATAGTTGATAAGTGATATGGATATAACTTCATATCATTTAATAAAATACTTCTAAATATGTAAATAAAATACCTCTATGTAAATATAATCCATATATAATATGCCATACTCATCCATATTGCATTATATTGGCATTTAAATTCCTAACTGTTATATATTTATTACAATACGTGTACATCCTTACAGCATAAATATAACAAATAAATTTAATAATGTATTGGACATAACTCTACAGTTAAACTCATAACGTTTCCCCCACCAAACCCCCTTTGGGGCAGCTCACCCAGTCCGGCATGGGGGGCATCACCCAACCCTTCCCCCAGGGGTTCAGCTCCGGCTTTGGTCAAGGGTTTGTCAGCCAAGGGCTCAGCCAAGGGATCAGTCAAGGGCTAGGAGGGGGCACCTCCCCCCTGGGGAACATGGGGGGCAGTAACCCCCCCGTCAGCATGTACCAGAACCCCTACGCCTTCAGCTCCCTCAACGCCCTGGCTGACTACACGGGTGAGGCGTCCTGCTAGCTGACACTAGCCACTAGCTGACACTAGCCACTAGCTGCTGACACTAGCCGCTAGCTGCTGACACTAGCTGCTGACACCAGCCACTAGCTGCTGATACTAGCCGCTAGCTGCTGACACTAGCCACTAGCTGACACTAGCCACTAGCTGACACTAGCAACTAGCTGACTACACGGGTGAGGCGTCCTGCTAGCTGACACTAGCCACTAGCTGACACTAGCAACTAGCTGCTGACACTAGCAACTAGCTGACACTAGCCACTAGCTGACACTAGCCACTAGCTGACACTAGCCACTAGCTGCTGACACTAGCCACTAGCTGACACTAGCCACTAGCTGCTGACACTAGCCACTAACTGCTAGCACTAGCCACTAGCTGCTGACACTAGCCACTAGCTGCTGACACTAGCCGCTGGGCACTGACACTAGCCGCTGGGCCAGTGTCCGGATCATTAAGTATAGTTCATTCGACCTGGTGGCGACGATGTCTGCGCTGGACGGCCCTGATCACAGCAAGAATTCCGGACTTTGTATTACAAATAAAATTTGCTGTAATGAAAGATAATTCGTTGTAATAGGCAAAAATTCGCTGCAATAGCGATAATTCGCTGTAATAGACGATAATTCGCTGTAATAACATCGCATTACCATTTTGCCGTAAGCTACAGCTGTTAGTCTCAGCCTACAGCACGCAGTCGAATCCTATGATATATTTTCTAGGTGACGAAAAGGAAATGAAAATGTAACCAACAATAATCATGGTATATTTTTATTTCGTATTATTTATTAGTACATAATGGTATAAGAAGGCTAAGTTCAGGCATGGTTGAACTATATAAGGTTGACCCACGAGGGGTTCCACCTTTCAGTTCAGCTTTCTTGTTACGTCACTGAGATCGAGAAACGTAAACAAACCCGTCATTCCCATGACGGATTGGTTGACTGGTTTGATCGCATTTCGGTGATTGGTTAATGCCCGTGACGTCACTGAGATCAGTGACGTCACAGGCGAACATCAGGCTCCATACGTGAAAATGAGCTTCTCATGGGTCAACCTTATACTAGTTCAACCATGAAGTTCAGGAGCAGTCCTTAAGATCCAGTTATCCAGGCGGGTAGGAGGGACTTATCATGCGTTTAGTGCACCGCGCTCACGGTCTAACCGCGCTAACGGTGCACCGCGCTCAGCTAAACGGGGCTCGAACCCACGACTCGCTGCTCTAATCTCGTAGCACTTGATCACTTGATCATTGCTGGATTTATTGATATTATACTGATTTTATCTAATTGATTGCTTTATTGTAATAAAGCGTTGAACAGACGACATAAAAATCAGGCAATGCCGGCGTAAATATTCGGGGCTGTCATATATATTGGGTGGAATATCAACGCCGTAAAAGTATTACACGAAAAAACTGGCGGGCACGACAAGAATTGCGCCACATTACGCTTCTCAATGCTGGAAAAGACAGCACTCAATAATCCAATAATTCCTAACAAAATTTGGGGACCGCCTAGGCTTCGGCCGAAAAGTCGCTACATTCGGCGCAAGGTTATTCTGGGTCTGCTGGTCATCCGATCGAAGTCGGCTTCGGGGCCTATACTTTCAAAAAAGTTAATAGATCGTAAGTTCATCAGCCAATCATTGACGGCCTTTCAAGCAGAATCCGTCAATTATAGACAAGAAAATAGAGCGTAAGTACTTACGTTCACTTAGCGAATTTTGAAAGTATGGCCCCGGGTCATAATCTCCTTTCCGACTTTAATTTACCGGAGGGTGTTTCATGAGAGTATGGCAAGTGTGTCCTGAGAGTATACTCATGGCTTATACAAGGTCCCAGAAGGATTACTAGAATTTGAAACAAGAAGCAACACCAGGGGCCACGGCTATAAATTAAAAAAACTGCGTTGTAACACATCCATGCGACAACATTTCTTCTCGCTTCGAGTCACCGACATGTGGAACAGCCACCCTGATAGCATCGTTGAAGCTCCGAGTATGAACATCTTCAAAAACAGACTAGACGAAGCTATGCAGGAGCATATGTTCAGTCTTAAAATGCCTAGCACCTTACGGACCAGGAACCGGCAATAAGTCCAGCAGCTATCTCAATCAATCGTCAGTTATGGAAAGATCGGGTTCCAAAAGCCGGATCCCTTGTGAATCAAGTCACGAAAAATTCAAGAATCGGCAACAGGCCATGGGCCTATTTCTTCAACGCCGACACTTCTATTCTATTCTATTTTATGAAAATCGTGTCCTGAGGGTATGAGAAGTGCCTGCCAAGCCGAGTCATACCGAGCTTGCAATCTGATCAGAGGCTGTTCCTCGAACCCTGAGCCGGAGCGGGTATTAGCGGCTGATTTACGCGCTCCCCGAGTCCTAGGCGGCCCTAATGCAGAGTCGCGCAATTTCGTTAGGAATGCCGACCTAACGGTTCTTCACTACAAGGAAATTTTCACTATATATATTTTATGGGAAGTGACCTCCATCTTTGAAAATGTCTACATGGTGAGTAATAAATGCCAACGATGATTTAGAGCACCATGAATATACTGGCGCGAACATCATAATATATTGAGATGATGACGTAAAATATCAGTTGATTACATGAGCAGATATTTTGCTATGTATACGACACGTCTTAATGAATAAACGGCATCAGGAACTGCTTTATACAACTCACGACTCATGGTTTGCGCATATAGTTGTTGTTAACATATGTCTAGAGATAAAGATTATGATAGCGAGTGTAACGGAAGCTTGCGATGCTCAGTTAACGTTTTTTCGGAACTCGTTTTCACTAGCCACTAGCTGCTGACACTAGCAACTAGCTGCTGACACTAGCTGCCGACACTAGCCACTAGCTGCTGACACTAGCCACTAGCTGCTGACACTAGCCACTAGCTGCTGACACTAGCTGCTAGCTGCTGACACTAGCCACTAGCTGCTGACACTAATCACTAGCTGCTGACACTCGCCACTAGCTGCTGACACTAATCACTAGCTGCTGACACTAATCACAAGCTGCTGACACTAATCACTAGCTGCTGACACTAATCACTAGCTTCTGACACTAATCACTAGCTGCTGACACTTATCACTAGCTGCTGACACTAGCCACTAGCTGCTGACACTAATCACTAGCTGCTGACACTGGCCACTAGCCGCTGACTATAGCCCCTAGCTGCTCACTCTATCCGCTGATACTAGCCGCTGGGCACTGACACTAGCCGTTGGGCACTGACAGTAGCCGCTTAACCGCTGGGCACAGACACTAGACGCTGGGCGCTGACACTAGCCGCTGGGCGCTGACACTAGCCGCTGGGCGCTGACACTAGCCGCTGGGCGCTGACACTAGCTGCTGGGCGCTGACATTAGCCGCTGGGCGCTGACACTAGCCGCTGGGCGCTGACACTAGCTGCTGGGCGCTGACATTAGCCGCTGGGCGCTGACACTAGCCGCTGGGCGCTGACACTAGCCGCTGGGCGCTGAAACTAGCAGCTGGGCCAGTGTCCGGGTCATGAACGATCTAGTTCTTCCGACCTGGTGGCGGCGATGCCTGCGCTGAAGGGCCCTGATCCCAGCAATGATTTCAGACTGTGTATTACAGATGAAATTCCCTGAAATAAAAGATAAATCGCTGTAATAGTGAGCGATTGTGACGCTGAGAGTGCATGACAATCGTGTCCTGAGAGTGTGAGAAGGGTCGAGTCATGCCAAGCTAGCAAGCTGCCCAGACTCTTCGTACCCTGAGCCGAAGAGGACATATCCAGTGAAAATTTACAGGCGTGGCAGCTTCTGATTTGGATTACCAGAAGCTGGGGCGCCTCTAGATTTTGCTAGGGTAGAGAAGCTGATTTACGTGCTCCCCGAGTCCTGGGCGGCCCTAATGCAGAGTCGCGCATTTCTGTTAGGGATGCTGACCTAACGGTCCTTCACTATATTGAAATATTCACAACATATATTTTATGGCAAGTGGCCTCTTTATTTGGAAATGCTGACGTGGCGAGTAATGAATGTCAACGATGATATCGAGCTGCATGAATGCTGGCTGGAATATTATAAGATATTGATATGATGACCTAAAATATCAGTTGATTACATAGGCAGATATTTTGCTATGCATACGACTCGTCTTAATGAATGACCGGTAATAGGAACTGCTTTATACAACTCACGGCTCATGACTAGCGTATATAGTTGTTGTTAACATCTGGGCAGAGATAATGATTATGATAGCGAGTGTAACGGAAGCTTGCGATGCTATGTTAACGTTTTTTCGGAACTCGTTTGTTTAGAACAAGATTTTTTAGAATAGGCTTGCGATTTTTCAAGCATGGCAGAATTCCGGTTAATAGAATGCATGTAAATACTTGGAATGCTCTGTAATAGATAAAATGCTTCACAATTTATTGCACCAAATCTAACGAATATTCATTGGAATTGGGACATAAATTATTGGCGTAACCCATCACTCGAGTCAACATGTCGGCCACCTTTCTAATTCACCCATTATTGTAACCCATTAAAATTGTCACTCCCCAAATTCACCCATTCTCTTCACCCTTTGCCATAACCCATAGAACTGCTATACGTATACTACACATTCACAAGCAGTTGTATTTCAGTCTTTCGACCCATTCGATTCATCAGCTTTCACCCATTATTACAACTTATTAACCCCCTATTTTCAACCCATCACACCCAATATCACAACCCATTATCCCCCAATATCAAAACCCATTAATCTCTCCCATTATCATTATGGCAAATCCATTAACCATCAACCCTTATCGCAACCCATTACCCCCCCCCCAAAAAAAAACAAAAAATTAAAACCCAATTAATCTCTCCCCTTATCGTTATGGTAATTCCATTAACCGTTATCACAACCCATTAACCCCCATTATTACAACCCAGGTTCAGTGCTGTCCTCTAAGGCTGAGGCTGAGCGCAGTCTAGCCTCCACCTCCTCCCCCGCCTCCTCCCTCACCACCACCATCCTCCACCACCAACATCACCACCACCATCACCATCAGCTGCAGCAACAGCTGCAACAGCAACAACAGCAACAGCTGCGGCAGGATTTTCAACCTTACCGTCAACTTGAAGACAAAACTAAAATGGATTTACCGGAGTCACTTTATGAGATCCACGCGCGCCAGAACCGGAATCTGGTCCACAGAACCCAGTTCTCGTACGGCGATCAGGATTTCGAGAGTAAAGGTTCTGATGTGAAGCTGAGTAATGTTTATGGTGATGCTGGAGTCAAGTTGAGTAATGTTTATGGTGATGCCGGAGTCAAGTTGAGTAATGTTTACGGTGATGCCGGAGTCAAGTTGAGTAATGTTTATGGTGATGTTGGATTCGGGAGTAACGCTAAAGATTCAGAGGATGAATCGTCGGGAAGTGTGGATGAGAGTTTATCCAACATCGCTGATGCTGGTAAACATCTCGCCATCAGTTTTGAGAGCAACATCCGCGACAGCCAAGCGATGATGGCTGGGGGATATCATCGTCAACATCCTGACTACATCCACGAGGACCTCGCACATCATCTGGAGCGTCGGGCTCTCCATCATTGAGTTGTTCTGCATCATTTTCCTCCATGACCGAGAAATTTAATTAAGTGAAGAAAATTTTAAGTGTTAATAACTCGAAATTTAGCATACAACTTCTGTTTATTAATCTTCGGCATCAGAATTTTTTGAAATTAGGGCCTTGGCCTGAAGAAAAAAAAGCTTGCTGAAGGCTTCGTTGTCGGTCATCGTTACGCTTAATTATTTGAAAAGAATATGAATTTTTAACAAAAACCTTAGTGGAACTTCTATTGTAAAACTAAATGAAATTTGTAATGGAAGTAATTACGGTATTTGTGATTGAAAATAAAAGCTGAAACGTGTGGAGGGGGGTGGGGAGGAGGGTGATTCTTCTGTCATTACGAAGAATATTGACGGAAATCTACGGACATCGATGGACATCTGTGATGAAAGAACGGCCGGATATCTATAGAAACTTACAGGCGGAGTTTCAACAAATTCAATATCTTAAATGATTCTACAAAATAATTTCGACTGAAAAGTGAACAATTGACCCAAAATATCGGATCTTTTACGTCAGCTGTGCGACTCGCTGAACAAATTTTTTATTTAAAGTTGTTTGATGTAGTTTGGAAAGCTTAACATTTTGAGGAAAAGTTTTCCTTGAGAATATAACTGCAAAACAAAAATATTTTTGACTGTTCGATTTTTTGAAGTGTGCATTAAAAATCGTTTGAGAAAACCCTGTTAGTGAATTGTTAAAGCAATCTCATGTGAATTTAAAAACAAAGAAATAGATTCATCATCAATATATAGATCTCTATATATTGATGATTCATCTATAGCTCTATAGATTCATCAAATCTTCCTAGAAAACGCTTCAGTGACACTAGCCTCTTTCTTGTTTACAACACCAGCCCCTATAACGAAACAAAGATATGATGAATTTCTTTATTGTTTTCTTTGCTTTGAAAATTTTGGCAAGGTTGCGCTCTATATCGTACAAATGATATAATTATTCATATCCGTCTAACAAAACTGAGTGAATGTTTTATACAAAAACAAAAATTAGTTCAATGTACTTTATTCATCTTTATAAAGGCTCAAGCTAAGCAAAATGTCAATGCAGACTGTTTGTAATTTTGAGAAAGATACATTTTCACCCATATACAAAAATTAGCATCACAAGTGTTCAGCTCTATTCGACACTGAGCTGAAACTCTTTAAGTTTCAATAACAAATAATAAAGAACTTTATCTGTAAGATATTCCATCATAACAAAATAGAAACTTGTTACGAATATGGTGACATCGTGACCCAATTATTGATGTATGGATCACTTACATAAGTTACGTGTTCAAAAAGTTCCGGTATCGCGGTGAAGAAAGTTAGGGGAGAAAGTTAGGAAAGTGGCGTGCAGTTGTGGACGATTTCAAATGATAATGATGATCCGAATATGCCTTGCTACCACGAGGAAAAGTGATAATGAAAGGATAGTGAAACAAACTTGATTTAGAAAGACAAATAAATTATTGAACCAAGAAGAGAAAAAATGGCAGCGAGAATTTTGGAATAAAGAAGAAATCAATGATAATAAGACAACAAAAAGCTAAGAGGATTGAAACAGAAGAATGAATAATTAAGTAAGCAATTGGAAATGATGAGCAAAGGAAAATGTTTGAAGAAAGTAGGAAGGAAATAAGCGAGTAGAGAAGAAAAGTAGGCTGGAAGGCTTCGTGACGGCAACGAAAAATCTGTGATTGGATCTGAAGATGAGATAAATTTGCTTAATAAATACAATGAAGTGAAAATTGATTAATGTAGATTATCGAAAATGAAAAAAAATGAATGCTGCCATTGAGTGGTGGAAGTCTGGTGGCCAAAGATGGAAGAGATGGAAGGACGGAAGGAAGGAGGCGGGGGAGGAGAAGAAGCGATAATGAAATTGTGGCTAATAATGAAATAATATTAAGAGAAAAATGTATAAAAAAGTGCAAACTTTTTTAATTCAAAAGTGAGAGTTCGGCATTTGGTTGCATCGTTTGAACCTCGGGGGACTTACTGGCCTGGACTATCCAATTATAAGAGATAAGAATATGTATATTTTAAATCAACTTGATGTAATATCAGTTATCCTCTCACTGCTGAACAATGAACCTAAAAGATGTTATTGACGACAATTTTTCCGGTCCCCAAGTAAACAATCAATTAATATGCAGGATGGAAATTAACCACTGTTAAGCTCCGAACTATTCATAATTGGACTTATTTTAATTATTAAGCAATTATATTACAACAAATAACGAAACCCTTACTAAATTATAAAGCATTGTTGTGCCATTACCATCATCTGTAATGAACTACATCATGAATGTATATAAATTTTCACTGTTTTTCTTCAAGAAAGAATGTAGTATTCTTTTTGGATCACGTGAAGGCGACGTCTCACAATTGTAACGTTTGCAATGTATTTGTTCAAATTGTAAGGGAATTGTGCAAAAATTTGTTTAAGATTTTGTACGCCTCTGCTATCACATCATGCGTAATAAAAATCTGTTTCCAATTGAGATTGAATAACTACGTCTTGTAATTAATGATGGTTTGCTGAATATTTTCTTTGACTAGTCTTCTCACTTCACGTAGCGTTCGCATCTAAGTGTGAAATCTGACCTACTCATTAAATTTTTATTCGTATATTTAAACGAGGAATGTGGTAAACTGATTAAATAACGAGAAATGCTGGATAAAAGTTAAGAAGCTGAACGAATCTAATTCTTGAATTACTCCAAAACGAATATGGTAAAATGTTTCTTCTTCATTCGAGGGAAATTGAGTGTTGGAAATCATTTATTTCATGATGTGAAATATTGTAAAAATTCTACACGGGTTTTACAACCAGCATTTGAGTATCTCTCTGAGCAAAAACTCTACGGATATCACCGCCCCTCTTAAATGCACGCAATGCTGAACTAAATAAAGCGAAATAAAGTATTAATGATAAAGCGTCTACATTTTAATGTGATCTTCGTATACTCACTGTGAAAACCTTCACTATCTTCACTACGCTAGTGATGTCGTGTTTGTTATCTATTGTTTAGGTTATCTTATAGAATAAGTGATCGTTCCTGTAATTACTGTTAATATGAATAGGCTCATACAGAACAATCTTTGACCTCATTACTTCACTTCCAACTTTTATTCTAAGTTTACCTCGAATTAATAATATGGAAATCTCATAATTAATGACTTTTGACACAATTATTTCTTTGTTTTAATTATATATTGTTAGGCTAATAACTAAGCTTAATTACGAAAAAAATGTTCGCACAAGACTCCTAATTTCCATTTATCCTCTTGCTTGTTCCATGCTTGCCCAATTCACTAGACCAGCCGAACACAAAGGATATTTCACAGCACGGCCATCTTTTGTAGTAGGATTAATGAGAAAATAATTTCGCTGAAACATCATATAGATCACCGGGCTTTATTTGAATGATAGATTATTGAAAATTTGTGCTAATCAAAATTGTAGAATTTGTTTTTTTTTGTGTTATGGTAAAAATTTTCAGGAGTGATATTTGCGCACCGAAGCTTTACCTCTTCAATGTGTAGAGTTTGTATGTATTTCTGGAGCAATAAGAATTAGTAAGACATTTCCTTTGCAAATTGTTCAATGTTAAAATAAAGAAATGTAAATAAAACAAAAATCTAAACTGTGTTTTTATCCTTAACTAAAGTTAGGCGTACATGTGACTTATTAACTTTACAGCCGCACTTTTGATAATTAGTGTTCAGTAATAACTACTCGAATTCTTCCCACGAAGAAGTAGGCCTGCGAGGACTGTAGTTCATTTGAATTGTTTATAGCCTACGACAGGTGCCCGCGCTGCTTGATCTTGAATTTTACTTATTTATCTTTGAATATTTCTATTAGAAAATTGATTAGCCATATGAATTTGTTAATATTTCTTGGTATATTTATTTTAGTTGATCTGTTTTCAGAAACCATTGCAGTACGTTAAATAAAGATGAGAAAACGCAGACGCTTGACATTCATGCGACGCGTAAATTCTGTAGTGACGGAAATCAATTCGGAAGGCGGCGATGAATTAATACTGTTTTAGAGATCGTTTTCAATTTTATTTTGCCATAGAGCAATAAATTGATAACTTTTGGGCTTAATTCAACACTTTAAAATTATTTTAATACTAAATCCAGTTTAGCATAACACAAAGCTTCAAATAAATATATAGCCCCAAACTCTATATCGCCTTCACGCCCAAAACAGGAGGCCTCACTCAGGCAAATGAGCGAGACTTTGTCAAAAAAACGAAGCACCCCTTGTCCCTGTTCAAGCTTGGCCCAATAAAAGGGCGTACCGGTGCTATGACCGCTGTCTGCTCGTGTTGTGGGTAAGAAAGTGTGTCATTATTTAGATAACATGATCCTTTAAATAATTGAGTGCTGCATCGCGCGCGTCATTCAAGACATTCAAGATGGCAAGCTTGGATGACGTAAGTTGCAAAGTTCAGGTTTTGATGAAATGAAACAGCTGTAGTAATGATCGTGGCCGAAAACAATGATAACTTGATCATTAATGATCGTGACCGCATACAATGATAACTTGATCATTAATGATCGTAAGCGCATACAATGATAATTTCTTGGTATATTTATTTTAGTTGATCTGTTTTCAGAAACCATTGCAGTACGTTAAATAAAGATGAGAAAACGCAGACGCTTGACATTCATGCGAGGCGTAAGTTCTGCAGTGACGGAAATCAATACGGAAGGCGGCGAATGAATTAATGTTATTTTAGAGATCGTTTTCAATTTTATTTTGCTATAGAGCAATAAATTGATAACTTTTGGGCTTAATTCTACATTTTTAAATTATTTTAAAACTAAATCCAGTTTAGCATAACACAAAGCTTGAAATAAATATTTGACCACAAACTCTGTATCGCGCACCCAAAACAGGAGGCCTCACTCAGGCAAATGAGCGAGACTTTGTCCAAAGAACGAAGCACCCCTTGTCCCTGTTCAAGCTTGGCCCAACAAGCGGCGTATCGGTGCTATGACCGTTGTGGGTAAGAAAGTGTGTCATTATTTGAACAACATGATCCTTCAAATAATTGAGTGCTGCATCGCGCGCGTCATTCAAGATGACAAACTTGGATGACGTAAGTTGCAAAGTGCAGGTTTTGATGAAATGAAACAGCTGTAGTAATGATCGTGACCGCATACAACGATAACTTGATCATTAATGATCTTGACCGCATACAATGACAATTTGATCATTAATGATCGTGACCACATACAATGATAACTTGACCATTAATGATCGTAAGCGCATACAATGATAACTTGACCATTAATGATCGTTACCACATACAATGATAATTTGATCATTATTGATCGTGACCGCATACAATGATAATTTGATCATTATTGATCGTGACCGCATACAATGATAATTTGATCATTATTGATCGTGACCGCATACAATGATAATTTGATTATTATTGATCGTGACCGCATACAATGACAACTTGATCATTAATCCAGTGTTGTTTGGTATGGACGATACATGAAAGTTAAGAATCTCTTCATGAAATTATCTATCAAGCATTTCTGATAATTCTTTCAATGAAGCAAATTAATAAAAGAAAGTCTTTTTCAAACCGTCACTAATAAATCTAGTTTTAAGTTCCAGTTTTTTTATATTGTTCAGCAAAAAATTCATGAATATGATAGTATTGCTCAGACTTAATATTCATTTATGCGTGTATATCAAACATTATAGATCATGTTTTTATCTAATGTTCTCATTTCATCTGAAACGGAAACGCGAGTCGGAGCGAGGAAATGTCATGGACAAATTATTTAGTCTACCGACATTTTATGTTTTCATTGAACTGTCAAAGAAACATTTCTAGGAGGAACTAAAGCATTTCAATCTCGAACTTGCGAATGGTTATAGCTTGTGAAGGCGTAGATAATATGAGAGACAAAATAGATCGATGCATCTAAGATTCATCAATATTGAATGACAAATTCGACGAACTTCAGTAGCTTGGCAAAAAGCTAATTAACACATTTGAGATGAGAAGAACCATTGTCTGAAATAATAAGATAGGAGTCTTGGAACTTCATTGGGCACACTGCGAATAGATTTGGTACTTGTGTTATTTATTGATGACGTAAGGGGCGAATAATTTGATGGCTGGTGCAGTCTTGATGTCAGAGGCTAATAATTTGATGGCTGGTGCAGTCTTGATGTCAGAGGCTAATAATTTGATGGCTGGTGCAGTTTTGATGCCAGAGGCTAATAATTTGATGGCTGGTGCAGTCTTGATGCCAGAGGCTAATAATTTGATGGCTGGTGCAGTCTTGATGCCAGAGGCTAATGAGTTGATGGAGTTACAGCAGTGCGATGGCTCTTCAGTTCAGGGAAGCTGGGAGTACTGAGTCATGAGAAAATCAAAGCATTATTATATTGTTAATGAAAAATATTGGCCGAAAATATAACTCATAACCCTGATACGCAGAATACTGAATGCAACCGCTATAAACTCTTGATATTTCCTCTATTCTACCTTCGCTTTGATATGCTGATATGTTCTAAATTCTGTATGATCTTAAATATTCTGATACTTTATACAGTACATCTTTCCCAGCTTATAAATCTTTTTATAACTCTAGCTCCAATATCCCATTGTATTCTATATCATTATTTGGCTGTTATATCATGTTGTGTTTCATATGTTGCAATATATTTAGTATCATGATATGTTATATATTCTTCAATTTTCGAATATGCGATTTGGGAGGCCGAGTTAGGATCAACAAGTGCAGGAGAGACAATTTACGGGTTCGAAACCCACGGCGTGTTGTTGAAATTTTGTTCAAAGTTTGCAAGTTGGCCGAGCGGTTAAGAATAGGCGACTGACTAACAGTGGCTAATGAGCACTATTGAACACTATTGAACACTATTGAACACTATTGAACACTATTGAACACTATTGAACACTATTTGAAAGTGTTATGGCCTTATAAGAGTTGCCATCGCTATATTATCATTACTAATAACTTTACTCCTACTATCTTTACTGTTATTTTTTATGGTGATTTTTGTTATTATTCATACTAAAAAATTAAATTTGTGGTATTGTCTAAGTATTGACGCACTTCTTGCTCAATTGTCAGGCCAAACTACTTCAAGATGAAATGAAGTAGTTTCCAAATTAAGAATTTAATTCCAAATGAAGACGCACAAGGTAAAAATGTGCGTCTTCATTTGGACACAGTCTCTCATATTGCTCTGAGTGTGTAATAAGCTTCACCATGCAACTCACTCTCTCTCTCGCAGAGGTAATAGTAGTCTGACTTGATGCAGTCTACGTCAGCCCAGCTCCACTGGTAGCCTTTGAACAGCTGAGAGAATAAAGATAATAAGAGTATATAATGAAATAAAATGAAGAGCTGAGGGAATATTGATAATAAGAGTATATAATAAGATAAAATAAGATCTGCGGAAATAAAGACACTGAGAGTATATAATAAGAGAAAATAAGTGCTACGGAAATTATATGGTGAAAAATTAGCTATAAAAATAGAATATAAAATAAGCTGTTTGAAAAACAATCAATATAAAATATTAAATAAAATAAAAATTTTACAATTAAATATTATAATTATTACATAATAATAATATTATTTTTATATAAAAGCTCTTAGAAAAATAACAGTGACTAATGGTGAGAGTTGAGAGCGACTCCTTATCTCTTGAACGCAGCGCTGAAATTGAGACATGCTGCGTCATGTGCAGCATGCAGCGTCATGTGCAGCATGCAGCGTCATGTGCAGCATGCAGCGTCATGTACAGCATGCAGCGTCATGTGCAGCATGCAGCGTCATGTGCAGCATGCAGCGTCATGTACAGCATGCAGCTGTAATATTGTACGAGATGCTGCGTCATGTACAGCATGCAGCTGTAATATTGTACGAGATGCTGCGTCATGTACAGCATGC
>NW_025930427.1:0-29505 GCF_000764305.2 Hyalella azteca | reverse complement strand
CACGACTTACGCCACGACTAACGGCACGACTTACGCCACGACTTACGCCACGATTTACGTCACGACTTACGCCACGACTAACGGCACGACTTACGCCACGACTTACGCCACGACTTACGCCACTACTCACGCCACGACTTACATCACCACTTACGCCACGACTTACGCCACGAATCCCGCCACGACTTACGTCATGACTTACGCCACGTCTTACAACAAGACTTACAACACGACGACTTACGCCACGACTTACGCCACGACTTACGCCACGACTCACGCCACGACTTACGCCACGACTTACGGCACGACTTGAAACATCACTTACGACAGTGCATTTTTCGAGGGGGCTGTTGGGCTCCCCCCTCCCCCACGAGAAGAAGTCCACCCTGGGGGCGCCGGCCCCCCGTCCCCAGTAGGCCCAGGGCCCCGCAGCGTCGTTGAGGCCAAACAGCAGGCGGTCCGAGATCGTAAAGTAGCGCGTCAGCAGCGCTGTCGTAACAACCGTAAAATGTCGTAATTATGTACAGTGGTCGTAAATCTGTACAGTGATCGTAGGTATATGCAGTGGTCGTAGGTATATGCAGCGGTCGTAAATATATGCAGTGGTCGTAGGTATATGCATTGGTCGTAGGTATATGCAGTGGTCGTAGGTATATGCAGTGGTCGTAGGTATATGCATAGGCAAGATAAGATAGCATGATAATTTGCCTTCCTGAGAAAGTTGAAATTAGATGAAAGGCCTGCTGCACTGAGCTAAAGTATTGCTGACTGAGTTGACTGACTTGCCAGCGCGTCCTGCTCCTCTTGACTGATGATGTCAGCGAGCACGCCGCCCCGGGACTGACAAGCGTCCACGGCTGCGCTGCTGAAGATCCTGTCGGTGCTGATGAAGTAGCAGTTGCTGCGGTCTGATAAGTCGACTCGGAACCATCCGCTGCTGCAGTTAACTGTAATATTGGAATAACAGCTTAGGCCATACTTCGCTTATACCTACACGCAATAAAGATACAATTTATTAATACGCTTAACTGCTGCTATAAACAACACGTCGCTTGCATAGTTTTGCAAAATTCCTCATCTTGACGAATGATTTTGAACCAAAATGTCACTTTACAACCAATCCAAAAATTTTAATGATTCACAACTCAGCAAAAAAGTGAGTCAAGACAGTTTGATTATTCACAACCAAGAAAAAAAATGATTTAAAGTAATTTTGAGATTTACAATCGAATAAATAATATGAGTTATGTTATCTTTCGCAGCCTACAAAGAAGTGAATAAAGACAGTTTACCGGCATGACTCACCTGCACAGCCGTTCACGTCCGCAACGGTGCCGTTGCGACACGTGCAGGCGCCGTCACGACACACCGAGAACACGTCGCTGCTCGCACACTCGTCGTCGGTCCGGCAGTGGTCCTGGAGACGAGCTGGGGGAGTGAGGGGAGTGAAGGTAGAATTGGGGGGTAGGGGTAGAGTTGGGGTGAGGGTGGAAATGAGGAGTGAATAAATAATAGTAATATAATAATATAGCGGTTTCAGCGTTTATTAGGCCGTAGGCCTGTCACCGATTCTTAACATCGCAGAACATCCACAGCTTGTTGCGGGCTCGAACTCGCAACTCAAGCACTGCTTCGAATTTTCTTTGCTTAACCGCCCGGCCTCCTTGCCGATTCTGAAAAGAAACTGGCGCACAGAGGTCCGGCCCCCCCTCTCTCTCCGCCATTCTTGGTACTCTGAACTGTAACCACTGGGCCACCAACCACTTCAACCAATTTTAGAAGGTAGAATTGGGTAGAGACAATGTGCTCACACTCTTAATATTAGGAGTTGGGGGTGCAAATCAAGTTTATTTCAGAGTTTTAGTTATTTTTATGTTCTAACATTTTCTTAGTTTATATTAAATTATATAATGGTTCAAAATTTCAATCGGTCGCAAGCTAACAAATGATTCAGTAATTCATATTTTATTCATGGAAAAACTTAGCCCATCAAACTATTAGCAAAGCCCAAATATCATAATATTTAGGATATTTAGCTCATCAAAATTAGTAGCGAGCATTTAAAATCGAAAGTACCGTTCCAAGACCACCACTCCACCATGCGTATTACCTACGCCTGAGCGCTGGTAGTGCGTGTAGCCGCTCGCTGGTATCATGGTGGTCAGGTTGCCTCGTACGTCTGACAGGCTGCAGTTGACGCTCACGTCAGAGGCAGCGCGCACTGATACTGACAAGCACGACAACTGCATTCTGCACGCCTCCACACACGTGCCTGACGTAGGAACATCCAAATTTAGTTTGTTGTTCACAGGATATACATATTTAGAGTGACAATTGCAGTCAACGCACGTGCCTGACGTAGGTACATCGTAGTTGAAATAGCGGTACACAAGAGAGAAATTGTACGACAATTGCACTCAACGCAAGTGCCTGACGTAGGTACATCGTGCTTGAAATAGCGGTACACAAGAGAGAAATTGTACGACAATTGCACTCAACGCACGTGCCTGACGTAGGTACATCGTGCTNTGCCTGACGTAGGTACACCGTGCTTGAAATAGCGGTGCACAGGAGAGAAATTGTACGACAATTGCACTCAACGCACATGCCTGACGTAGGTACACCGTGTTTGAAATAGCGGTGCACAGGAGAGAAATTGTACGACAATTGCACTCAACGCACATGCCTGACGTAGGTACACCGTGCTTGAAATAGCGGTGCACAGGAGAGAAATTGTACGACAATTGCACTAACCGCACATGCCTGACGTAGGTATACCGTGCTTGAAATAGCGGTGCACAGGAGAGAAATTGTACGACAATTGCACTTAACGCAAGTTCCTGACGTAAGAACATCCACCGGTAACCGCCATTTTGAAATACTCAAGATAATATAAAAAGATGTTTCCTATTAATGGAAAGAAAGGATAACTCACACCAGTCAGGGAGCAGCATGAGTCTGGACCCATTGACCCTAGCGTGCGCCGGGGCCCACTCAGCCACTTGCATGGCGTCCCACTTCTGGTAACTAGAGTAGTTACTAGTGACGTCACTAGTCAGGTCCCAGTACGGTCCACGGCCAGTTACGCACGCCAATAGCGTGGAGCAGGTCATCTGAAATAGAAATATTGGGTGACTAGCGTCACTAGTGGCATTAAGACGTAGGTAATTAAATCTCACGCAAGTCAATTATAAGCGGTTTGTTACTATATATAAGAGCGTTGTGCTTTATTGTACCCAAAAAACAAGTTTGATAGAACTGCTAGTATTGAACAGCCCAAGCTGCTATCAGTGCTGAATTATTTGAACTACGGATTATGATTACAATATAACCCTTTATGATGGTTCAAGTTATCCAAAAAAGATGGAGGTTTGACGAAGATCAGAGTCGGAGTGACCAGATTCAGATCCATTTAATCATTAAGTGTCGTACTGATTTTTTGATTGGGGCTTTAAACATCGATGATTTAAGATATGCGCTTCCGTCATAGTCGTCTCCATGCTGTTGGAACCTAAACTTCCGTATTTGCTTCACGTATGCATCACCAACACGTTAATGCCGATGCGTTTATTACAAAAAATATTGATATTGATAATACGTGCGTTAGTTACTGAAACACCATCGCCTAATGCGCAAAGGAAATGTCTATTAGAATGACTTGATGCATGAATGTCACTCACAATTGAATGATATTAGTGCAAATAAAAATTTGATATGATTAGAGTGATGAAACACGTAAAATGAAATTAGTGCACGTGAAGAATGTAAGGTGGTAATAATGATGAAAATAGCTAAATGACCTAACCTTTATCAAGGGCTCACCAGTAACTGAGGGAATGACATGACGTTATCTCCTGAGCCTTCCACTGAACCTCGCCTGCTACTGAACCTCGCCTGCTACTGAACCTCGCCTGCTACTGAACCTCGCCTGCTACTGAACCTCGCCTGCTACTGAACCTAAACAGCCAAGCCCCGACCCTTTATAAGCCCGAACCATCATGAGATTATAAGGCAGAGTGACTAAACAATACTGAACCTCGTCTGCTACTGAACCTAAACAGCCAAGCCCCGACCCTTTATAAGCCCGAACCATCATGAGATTATAAGGCAGAGTGACTAAACAAAGAAGATATTATCTATAATCTTTTAGTTGATATTTCCAAGAAGCTGGACCAATATATGGCAATATGACCTCATATATCATTCATCATTCTTGTACAGGGAAACATAATTACTGATGTCATTCATCATAGATGAACAGCTGTGTATGAATGCTTTGATTAGTGGCAGCACTGAAAAGTTTCAACACTGATAAGTGGCAGCACTGATAAATGGTGTTACTTATAAGTGGCCGAAATGGTAAACCGATGCCCCGAATATTGGCCGTGATCATCGGACGAGATAAGAAGCACGCGATGGCCGCTCCTTAATGAAATGAAAGATACTTATGCACATAATTGAGGGGAAGACTAATCTAATGATCATAATAATATAATCAATGCCTTTTCATTAGATGAAAAGCTGAGGTAAAGTGACTTTAGTCTGTTAATAGTTTAGATGAAGATTAGGACACGCACTGGTAGACAATATAACTTGATTTTTCTGTGAATGTAAACGGTAAAATATTAAGCATGTCGTATCATGATGACCACGATTTACGATCGATGAGATCTTAAATCAATAATAATGTCGCAAATGTTTGAATTAATATATATATTATTTTATGTCAGAACCTATAATCACGATCGACGGTGCTTTCTCGCATTAAACAAAAGTTCCTTCGAAAACCAAATAATTTCCTGCGGCCTTTTTGCATGCATAAATCAATGAAAATCGCACGTAAATGCATGCACTGTGGTCGGATCAATATATATTATAGAAAATTCAAAACTAATAGGGAATTTGAAACATATTCCAATGAACATATATAGATAGACTTTCGGCTTAAAAATGTAAACATTTCTTGTGATGTCAGAAAAACTTTTCTGTGGAATTTCATTGCTAGCCCTCATATTAGGAAAACAATAATGCAAAAGAAGAAAAAATGAATTCGGAATTGGCGAATTTTTTACCAGTGTAAAAAATTCGAGTGAAAAATGTAAGGTGGTTATAGCATGCCGCCACATTGGTCGATGCTACAATGGGAATAAAGCAGTGACAATTTCTAACAACAATTTGTTGGCAAACTTTTTATATAAATCTCTTATCCGTTGGAACTTGTCAGTGAGATACTTTGAAACAAACTAAATAATATTATGAGCAACGCGAGACTGATGCAGGTGCACTGGTGCAGGTGCGTGCACTGATGCAGGTGCGTGCAATAATAGATGAAATTATTTAGTTTCGGTGCATGTTGGGTTGAGTCTCTAGTCTCGAGTCGAGTGCCAAACCTAGAAATTTATTCACTTTAAAGAGATAAAAAGTCTGTTAAAATTTCACGAGTATCCATTCAGCCGTTTCTAAATTGGAATTAGTATTCATAACTATTTAAATTCAACTAAAAAGTTCTCCCAAACAGTGAAATTTATTCACATTAAAGCGATAAAAGTCTATTATAATTTCACGAGTATCAAATAAGCAGTTTCTAAAACTGATTTAGTATTCATAACTTTTTAAATTCAACTTGAAAGTTTTGCCAAACCTAGAAATTTAATCACTTTACAGCGATAAAAACTCTCCTATAATTTCGCGAGTGTCAGTTCACCCGTTTCAAAAACAGAATAATATTCATAACTTTTTAAATTCAGCTTGAAAGTCCTCCCAACCTAAAAAATTTATTCATATTAAGGCGATAAAAAGTCTGTTTTAAGTTTACGATTTTTATTTCAGCCGTTTTTAAAATATAATTAGTATTCTTAAATTTAAAATTACAACTCGAAAGTTCTCCCAAACCAAGAAATTTATTCATTTTAAAGAGATATAAAGTGGTTATAATTTTACGAAAGTCATGCAGTTCTGCCGTTTCTAGAATAGAATAACTAAGATTTTTTCTATTCCGAATCTAGTCAGATTAACACTGCATGAAGGTGGTTCCCGCCTCAACATATTTCGTTGTTTTCATATTCAAGTTGATGATCACATTCAATCTGAGAAAAAACGTACAATTTACATAGGACACTGCACGCTATTATTACTACTTTTTTGGAATACATTTTTCTAATTTAGCAAGAAATGAAACGAGGAAAAAATGTGTGTGCCGCTGAGGACCAACATCGCGTGTGCCGATGAGGACCAACATCGCGTGTGCAGCTGAGGACCAACATCACGTGTGCAGCTGAGGACCAACATCACGTGTGCAGCTGAGGCCAGCATCGCGTGTGCAGCTGAGGCCAGCATCGCGTGTGCAGCTGAGGCCAGCATCGCGTGTGCTGCTGAGGCCAGCATCGCGTGTGCAGCTGAGGCCAGCATCGCGTGTGCAGCTGATCGTCTAATTCACATCATACATTCCTCATTAGTTGCACCTCTAAACAAAACAAAGAACCACCTCGTATCAATTAAAACTTCATCAAAAATTTAGTTTAAAAAAAGTGGGGGGCGCGCTGCCCCACGTTACCCTATTAATCGAATATTGGTCGCCGAATAGAATCGACTAGTATTAATCGAATATTGGTCGCCGAATAGAATCGACTAGTACTAATCGAATATTAGTCGCCGAATAGAATCGACTAGTATTAATCGAATATTAGTCGCCGAATAGAATTGAATAGTACTAATCGAATATTAGTCGCCGATTAATATTCATACGTCGATGCTTCACCGCATCACCTAGAGGGGTTCGAATCACTGATGCGAGTGTTTTATTAATAGAATCCTTTCCTATTAATTCAGTGTTCACTTTTTACATTCAAATACTAGTTGTATGCGTCACAACTTTATTTCCAGATTACCCACAATGTACCTAGTCGAAATTATTAGAGTGGTACATTCCAGTTTCAATGTTCAGTGATATGCAACCTGTCCTTATCTCCAATTAAAGAATCATATTTCTTACTTCTGCAGCATACAAGAAAAACAAAGGAAAAAAATAAAAAATTCGTTCGGTAACTGCCTTTGTATCATAGCCTATTCATGAATCGTCCGGACAATCACTCATCTCAAAATTGTCACGTCCCTCATAATTGATAATTGTAACACTACTTATATGTCAGACTGATCCTATATTTGTGACTCTATATAAATGACAATATTCTTACACTGCCCGTCTTTCGCCTAACAAATGTTATATATTGCATATGTTTCACATTGCAAATTTCATGTATTGCTCATATTCTTTCTTACAAATCTCATGTATTACCTATTGTCAGTCACACATATCTCGTATATTGCCTGTATTACGCTTCACAAAACTCATATGTAACTGAAAATCTCGTATGTAACTGACACTCTCTCGCCATTGGGACCGAAATTCTTGTTGTTAGGAAGCATAGCCGTGGCAAAAAATGTTAACGAAAATCTTTTGGTAAAATATTTTTTTCTACATGCTTCTTGAATGATTTGGAATTGATTGAATGAACATTGGGCGAAGTAAACTAAATATTTTTGAATTTGATGATGAAAGCACGATGATGAACGCACGATGCTGAACGCACGATGATGAACGCACGATGATGAGCGCACGATGATGAGCGCACGATGATGAACGCACGATGATGATGCATTTTTATAACGTTCTTGAAGAACCAGGAAACTGTGAGATATTTAATCTTTGCGTGATAACATAAATTGATTGCCATTTGTCTAGATTTCAGATATTAATTCTACATTAATCTACACGCTGTTAATAAAACATCCACTGGCTCATTTATGCACAAGACTCATCTAGGTATGCATTAAGACTCATCTAGGTATGCATTAAGACTCATCTAATCAAGAGACTCATCTATGCAGCGATTAGCGCCTTCTCGATAACGTCAACAGTTTTCCTGGTTGAGTGTCGATAACGTGATTAAATACATTGTTTTAAATTGCATGTGCATCGTTAATAGCCTCCGTGAAGTATAAATAGTAGTAAAATCTTACTGATTTTCCGGCATTCTTTGCATTGGTTCAAACACAAGAGCTCATGGGAAAGATTTTATTGAAACTTCAAATTCTTTTGCGTTCGAACGAGTAACAAACACCAAGTGAATTTTCTCCGCACAATTTCAATATTGGTTTTAAAACATATTTTGGCAGATAATCGGTGCCAAAACTTATTATTATTCGAAATAACGAGATTTCGATAATTCATTTCGACAGGACTGACTCCAAAAATAACTTCTCCAAAAATATCGTCTCAAATTTAACGATAACGAAATCAGTTACAATGAGCGCTACTACCGAGAGTGTTAGCCTCAACAAAGCGCAGAGGGAGAGATACGAGATAAGAACGACACCAATGCCGTTATTAGTCCGCTAATTGCTTGCCTAATAATATTCTCATGAAAAAAAAATTGTCGGCTCTGACTTATGAGATATTTGCTCATCTGCAGCAACGTCTTATCAACTCCTAGAAAAACAATGCGATAACTTCGAGAGCCCAGCTCAGGAAATGGGGAATTCAAAACAGAGTTTAGCTCGTAAGACGCGTCAGGACCTCAGTTAAATAGTAATACTTTAGCTGGCTCAATGTCACTAGCCTTAGTACAGCTTTTTACAGTGGAATGAATGTCTGGTGGATACTGTACAATAAAGATAAAGTAATTTCTATGAAAACTACTACCAACGCTCACACCAAGAGTTTTGTAATTCGCAAAAAATCAAAACGGAACTGAACATTTCAAACTCCAAAAACACTTCACATATATAATGTTTGTAAAGATATCGTCTACCGGTACATATCAGGCAAACTAAAAAAAGAGTTGAATATATTATTATCGTAGTCATCCAATTACTGCCTTTGCCAGCAGAAAAGGTATAATTAACAACATTAGATCTTTTAATGTTATTATTATTTATTATAAAGACTATTATCAATAAAAATGATTGATTCATGAGTACACGGCGTGCATGAGTATGCAGTGAGCATGAGTTCTATATTAAGAAACTTCTACCTTCATCATGCATTTTCAAGTAGCTAATAAAATCTTGGCTGATATGGATTAACAAAATATATTCAAACGGCCGTTTTCTCTAATATGGTAACATGGGCAAATAAGTGATGCTTATTGAACGCCCTCCTCATCGTCCCAGCTGTGGAATACTTATATATAATAATCACTTGCCGATAACAGACCGTCAAACGGTAGAAGTTTCCCTTCGCGTGCTGGAGACCCTGGTTCGGTACCGCAGCGTTTTTTATACAAGGCAATTTTTGGAGTTCTAAGCGTATTGCGGTGGGAAATTTTATCCCTGTTGTATTCCTGATAATGTTATTTTAAGCAATGCTGGAACTATAGACGTAATCCGAAGAACGCATGATCGTTTGAAAGTGAAGTCGGCCAGAATGATTGCTTCATACAAACGGAAAAATTATCGTGGAATTTATTTGAAAGGTGGTTATCGTTGGCTCATCAATGCGCGATGATGCAATAATTTAGATTTTTGGGGAATAGGATTTTCTTGCGAGATGGCAATCGGTAAGCCTTAGGTAGAACATTGGCCGGGTAGGCCATCGATGCCGCATTATGTGACATTTCAGGATACAGGGGGACAATCGTCGGTGATCCATCAATAAATCATCGGTGATCCATCAATAAATCATCGGTGATCCATCAATAAATCATCAGTGATTCATCTATAAATCATCGGTGCCCCACCGATATTTATTGTTAAAGATTATGGCACTGCCGTTCGCTATCATAGAAATGCTCTAAGTCAGCCCGCTGATCTTGCTTGTTGTTGTAGTTCAGCGCCTCGCACAGCCTGCAAATGTGGCGTGTGGGTGCCCCCATGTACCCGTGCTCGTTTAGTACGCGGTACCGTCTCCTCCAGTCGTGGTACTGCTGGTACTTGGCGGGATGGTCGAGAAGGTGCCTGGAATGTTGAAAGAGAGAGAGATAAAGGTGAAGCAAAGGCATCTAAACAAGTTTTCATCCATGTTAAGTTATTCAATAAATTTTCATTTGAAATAAAATGTCCATCTCACTGCAATAAGCATTGAAAAGTTTAATTCTACAGGAAGACGAAAATTTGTTCTATTGTGAAAAATAGTTTAAATATTGATACGAAAATCATGATAAAATAAAGACAGCAAAGCCAAGATGAAATAGAATATCGGGTAATTTTCCTCTTTGAACTTTAGGCCCGGGCAAATCAGAGTTTCTCGGCGGGGCCAATATTTTTTGGCCTACCATTGCTAACTTCTGTTTTACTTTCAACACGATTTATTGTGGAAAACTTTATTGCGATCGTTCAGAAATGGCGACAAAGAAATCTCAAAAATGACATTTCATTCATCAGTCACCGTTAAAATGTAAGAAATTAATTAGAACCTATAAATGAACTCACTTAAGGTATCTTGCCAGGTCCTACTTGCATCGTATAAAAACTGTGTTTTGAAAGAAGTGATCTCCAAACAATTCGAAATCAAGGACTTCCACAAGCACTCAAAATATTCATTTTCGTCCAATGTCTACAAGTGCAATGGTATTTACCATCAAATTGTTTAAAGCTCTCTGAAGGAAACAAAACTATAGCCAATAGCTTTTCGATAAGCATTGAGCATTCTTCACTACGTACTGACTCACGGTTAGTTCTAAACTGGCGCCTTACTTGCTGGCTGCTGCAACGGCTAATGCACTGTCCGGATGGGGGTGCGGGAGGTAGGCCCCCACATACCCCCACATGGCGGGAACTTCTAAGCACACTCGCGTTAAAAACTCGTGCCAGCTACTGAGCAGGGTAAGCCAATGGTGGCCTGACCAGCCACTGATTTCGTGTGTCATTTGACCCTTATATTTTTTTCCATGAAACTACTCAAAATAGCTCCTATTTGGCGGCTAAATAGAAGAGGCGGCCATTTCGCATCTGATTCATCTCTAATCCGAGAGTCGCAACCGAAATCGGAAGGATAGCCGCGCGTAAATTTTGACAGGGTTACCAAGAACAAAAAGACAAGCGGCTGGCTTTAGTAGGGATCAACGAATGACCAAACCGTAGTCCTTCCAATACTTTGGTTGATGTTACCAGAACATCTGCTACAAAATTCCTAAAACTAAAATTCACTACATGCCTTCCCCCCCTCCCAAATTTATTATTTAATTTGAACAAATGATCCAAAATTATTCCCAAGCCCTCGCTTCTTCCTCACCTTCCGGCAAATAAACACTCTTTGAGAACAAATCTGCCAAAAAGTTATCCGTGCCCTTGATGTATTCAATAACAAAATCATACCCCTGAAGACACAAAGCCCACCTCATAAACCTAGACTTTTTGTCTAGGTTGATTCATTTTTCGTGTCGATCATCTGCTACAAAATTTATAAACAAAAATTCATTACAATCACCTTCATGTTGAACGAAATAGGAATATTCTCATGAACTTTATTGTGTTTATTGGTCACCGGTGCTCTGTTTCATGGCCTGTATGTATCAAGCCATTTCCATGTTGCGCACTTCAATAATATTTCCAGTCGAATTCATCACTGCAAGGACCTCAATCTCTTGCGTTTCGGGAGAGAAAATCAGTTACTACCAGAATTTTTGGGTAGTTGATTGCAATGGTGACTAGCAGTATTAAATTTACGGATAAATACTGATGAGTGATACTTCTGAAACTAGATGGAATAGTCTGAAGACAATCTTTAGGGAATGTCATGATGATTAACTATATTAAAAATCGTACCCTATTTTTAAAACTAAATTTTTGATAATGTTTTAATTGAAACGAGGTAGTTCTTTGATTTGTTTAAAGTTACAACTGATGAGGAATGTATGATGTGAATTAGACGCCACTAGAGTTATTAAATTTTTAATGAAACACTATTTTGTAAAAAGTGTCAAAATGGGCCCATTTTCCCACCCCTGGGGCAATGGTCACATGGGCTTGGGGCAAGGCACCCACTCCTGGTCCCTTTACCCCAATTGCTTATTTTTTGTTTTAAATATGATAAAACAACACTTTACAGCTTAAAGTAAGAAAAAATTAATAAAAAATATTACACTCATTCATACATTAAGAACTTTAAAAATCATATCCTTAACTTGAAAAATATATTCTTGGCTAAAAAAATTTATCACTGACGTTAAAAAAATATATCCTTGCCATAAGAATTTCATCCTAGACATGAAAAAATGTATCTTTGACTGGAAAAAAATATATTTACTTGACCAGAATAAAATTCTTGCCAGTTTCGTCCATAATCCAAATATTGCGAGTAGGGAATTCGTACTTACTCGTGATTTCAGCCAACACCATAAAACTCTTCAACTTTTGTCTCACTGGTGTTGGCTGAAATCAACTTATGGCAAGGTAACAGTCAACAACTCGTGCCAAACTTGTTGGTTGAGGAATGCAAAATTTTTTAGCCAACCCATGCCAGCCATTTTTTTGCTCGTTAAATAGGCGATTTTTATTCAGTTGCTCAGCAACACTGATTGCATTTCTCCTCACTAGTGTATAAGACTTCTCCTCACTAATTTCTCCTCACTGATACATGTAATGTATAACACAAGACTTCGCAGAGGGGTATTGAGCCCATCATGGGCGCTTTGCCCCGTGACACGCATGGGCCCATTGCCCCACTAAGTATCATATCAATTTATATCGTGTCGATTTTTTTGTTTAAAAGCAAGAAGTCTAAACTCGAATTCAAAATTATCCGCACAAATAATACTTTTAATATATAATTCGCAGTACTTTCAAAAGCTTTATATAAAGTAACTGAAAACAGTTTCATTTAGCAGCAAATAACTTGTATCTGGACGAAAGCATTTATTTGCAAGTGACTTACCAACGCAAACTCTTAGCCAAACGTAGAGCCACAGCCTTCAACCCAGTTAAAATGTCGACTGGCGGTATAGCGCACGGACCAATATCTGACAATATCTTAGCGGGAAACTGGCTATGCGTCCATGACCCGCAGTGGTCCCTTTGCCCCATGTTACCCTAACTCTCTGTGAATGACACATTCTTCTTCCAAATAGTGCGAACCTATGTGAGGCGCTACATAATACATGTCAGCTGTTCCGCAATCAGCATCATACCTAATGAGACTAATTTAGCCATTCCGACACTGAACCAACTATTGACATAAACACCACCATTATAACAGCAGTCATTTGAGCCCACTGCGAATGCACTCAGATCGGACTCTACTCGCCAACCCTTATCACTCAACATTTCAGTATCTCCATTCCGAATATCGCACATCATACTCCTTTCCCCGTGTAAACAATCCAAAGCTTTGATAGGTTCCGATTCCCACCCTAACCCATCCAAATCACCCATTCAACTAAAATAAACCCAGTTACGTACGTCTTCATCCTTTACTGTCCTCACATATTTTGCTTTGTCTTTCTGGCCACTCTGTGCCACCACTTGTTCTCTTTCACTACTTCCTGGTTCCTCCGCTACACCACCATCACCATAAATACTGCACAACAGCAAGTCATTTCACAGCACACACTAACAACCAAGTCCCACCATACCATCCGACAAGCATTCCATATTAGCCTTCATTTCTGCAAACAAACTTGCTCATATTCTATAGGCAAGACTGGGGATACACATATACATTTCTCTCTTTACTTGGCATACGCACATACACTTCTATCATAGCATCCAGTACCCAAATAAACCGACCCGACACTACACCAGTTTCAAAAAACGATGGAAAGACTGCTCATCAAATCTTAGAATTGAGCTATCGTAGCGTATATTGACTAATAAAGAGAAATAACGACCGAATCGTTTCCTTGGTGAATCCCGATTTCAAAATTTATACTGCCTTAAAAAACGTGAGCTCTCCTCCAATCACTCTCCTAGTGACACAGTACATGGTAATCAAATATACAGGAACATTACAGGAAACAAAACACGAGCACCTAGAAGGACAACTTAGCGTGAGTATACTTGTAACTGCACGATTGACGACACTACTGGAAGCTAGTTATGGATCAGCAAGTCTCGTTCGATCTTCGTTCAAACGAACGTCGTCTGCATGAGTTCCCGCGCGACGGTTGTACTTTTCAAACTTTATATTGCCTTCAAAAGAATTCTTCTTAATCACAACTCAAGTGCCTGATACAATTTCCAAACTATAAATTCGAGTGCAAGTGGACTATAGACAAGTCGCGATGTATCTCACGACTTTACATTTTAAGGCAATTCAAATGAAAGAAGTTCTCTAAATTCATATTCATGTCATTCTATTGAATTATTTGCATATCATTACACATATAGCCGTATTTTGATATGAGATCACTAACAATTTTCGATTAATGAACTAAAATAAGTTATATGAACTACGGTATTTGTTATCGGACTGATTCGTCCGTTCTTCGTTCGCACGAACGTTGTCCGAGTGCCCGCGGAACGGATACACGTTCGAACTCCACACTGCCGTCGAAAGAATTCTTCATAATCACAACTCAAGCGCATGATACAATTTCTAAACTATAAATTCGAGTGCAAGTGGACTAAAGACAATTCGCTACGTATCTCATGACTTGAATTTCAGGCAATTTCAATTGAAAGAAATTCTCTAAATTAATATTCATGTTATTCTATTCAATTATTTGCCGATCATTACACAAATAGTCGTATTTTTATATGAGATCATTAACAATTTTCGAGTTATGAACAAAAATAAGTTTTATGAACTAAATAATTTTTGTCCAATAAATTTTCTGTCTGAGTTCACTAATTGTTGTTTAGTATACATCAACATTGAGATGGCGATCGGCAAAGTAGCGCAAATGCACTTGCATTTTCGGTATTACCTTGGTTTGCCTCATGGACGCCATATGGCACAACACCACCGATATCTTTACTGATTCTACTTTATTTGTACAATGTTATAGCCACATAACAATGTCACGCAACCTCTGAGTAAGATAGCAGCAATGCGGGCCCCATATGTTGAAACCATTATGCCACCTCTTATCCACATTGTCGCATGGGCCCGACATGGGCCCATTGTAGAATTGTTACTAGGGTAGGAGCTACAACAAGGATCACAGCTCTATGAGGCACAATAAGGATCACAGCTCTAGGATCCACAACAAGGAACACATCTCTAGGAAACTCAACAAGGATAACATCTCTAGCAGTCACAACAGGGATCACAGCTCCAGGAGCCAAAACAAGGATCGAAGCTGTAGTAGCCTCAACAAAGATCACAGCTATGGGAGCCACAACAAGGATCACAGCTGTAGGAGCCACAACAAGGATTACAGCTCTAGGAGTTGCAACAAAGATTACAGCTCTAGGAGCCACAACAAGGATCACAGCTCTAGGTGCCACAACAAGGATCACAGCTCCAGGAGCCACAACAAGGATCACAGCTCTAGGAGCCACAACAAGGATCGCAGCTGTAGGAGACCTTATGACCTTACCTTATGACCTTATGATGAGTTCGGGACTTCTTAGTTCCCGGCCACGCTGATGCGCCGCCTTCGAACGTCCTCCGTCTCCGAGTCGTCGCTGGGCAGGTCACCCCGCGGGTCCCGGTTACAACATTGGACATGTTCCGTATATTTGCGCTCCTTTGTGCAAGCTGATGAAAGATGCAGTTGATTGTCGCTTGCTGAGGGAAGTTTCCCATTACTGGACAATCCGGGATTTTTCTCAACCAATTGTCCAGTCGTCTCTTGAATGTTGCAAGGGTGAACTCCCCTCCTCTCAACTCTTTTGGCAGGGCATTAAAGAGGCTCGGTCCTACAACGGACAGTGATCCCTCACGATGTGGAGGATAATTTAAGTGCGCCTTCAGCTACCAGCCGATGTGCACCATGAAAAAAAAACTGACTCAAGGTTTCAAGCTGGTTTGACTCATATGATTCCAGCCTGGTAAATGACTCGAATGACTCAATCGGGGTAAATGGTCGTTAACTCGTGATCCGGGAGTAATTGGTTAATTTTGTTGGGTAAGATTCGTGATCGGTACCCTGTTAAGCTGTTTATACAAATTCGGGGTAATTGATCATAATAATATTGAAGGATCAGAGGTAATTGGTTAATTTTGTTGGGCAAGATTTGGGGTAAATGGTTGTGGTAACCTATGATTTAAGCTGTTTATGGAAAGTGTTGTGGTAGGCTCGGTCTCTATACTACTACTGTCGCTTATAACTTCTGACAGATAGTTTTGCGTTTTGTCCTCATATTTTTCAGTCCCGGAAAGGGAAAAATAAAATTAGCTACTAGTGTTCGTTTGCACATCGGGAACGATCAACGAAAACTAAAGGATTATTGATTGCAAAAGCACGACAAAACTTCTCTTATAATTTCTCGTATCTCCTATCAAAGTGGCGTTCTCTTGTACGCAAATAATAAAAAACGGCACTGAAAATAGAGATATATTGATGCATAGCCAAACTTTGGCAGCTAAAGTCTGAACAGCAGAGGTCCTATATAAATATATAGTATCGTACATACGAGTGTCATAGGCATACTTAAGGAATTTATGTCAACACGTAGTGACCCTCAATTCAACACTATGAAAATGTAGACTTTGTCCTAATAGGGATGCACTTCTAATTGTGTGGGCAATCCTGATCCAGATTTGCCTGGCAATAGGACGCATCAGAGCTACACGCAGAAAATGAAACTATTTGGACAGTATGGCTCATTTAGTTTTCTAATTGATAGCTAATTTATTTAGCGCCTGAATTAATTTTGCCCTCGAGATTAATTTAGTGTATTGAACTCATAAATGAAGCAATATGACAGAATTGGAAAAATAACGCATCTATGGCAGAATCAATGATAATGTAATAAGCTCTGAAATTACAAGTCAATAGGTTCAACAGGGTTATAAGGAATTACTGTTCAGTTAGATGACTTTCACATGAGAAGATCTCAATTCTGAGTCAGACCCAAGTGTTCTGCACATGCTGGGTACACCTGTGGTATCGTTCACCGCAAATGGTCATAGAATATCTGGTCGATATTCTTCCTTTCAGAAACGAACTTCATAAACGCCACGTCGATGTGACTAGCGAAAATTGATAAATATCATGAAACAAATGAACAGTTTCTTCATTTTTCCTTTTTTCAAGTTAATTCATTTAGCGTGCAAAAAGAGGTTACATTACTAATTGATCATTAATAGCAACATATCGTTGTTATTATTATTTATTTTATTTAAAATATTATTTGAACCACGAAAAGATTGACCCAATAATTTTTTACTATTTTTGCTCTCAGATTCCTCAAATCGTGTACGATCGCACTCGATGCCACGTGGGAATTTTCTTTATAGAAAAAGTGAACGAAAATAGATTGTGGTTTCTCCGCCTAAAATTTTATATATATTTTAGATTGGACAATTCTGAAGCAAAAGAATTTGAGGCCACGTGGAGGTGAATTTTTAAAAGGAAAAATGAATAAAAGATGAATGTAAATTCTCCTCTAATTCTTCATCTAATTTTTTTTTATTTCTAATGACATTGTTTATAAGAATTGATTCATTCACGCGTAAAGTTGTTAGAAAATTGTTTTTCGTAGTGGAAATCAATTTATGAAGGAATTGCGGTGTCTCGATATACTGCACTGAAACTTAACAATTTTAGGATAAAATGTTGATGTTCATTGATTTTTTTCAAGTTTCTTGAGTTTCTTATCCTGAAACACAATTAGCATTTTTCCGCAACTTGAATAAACTTCCAATCATGATTTTTTCGCTCTGAAACAATTTCGTTCTCTTGTGTTATGACTTCCCGGACTTTTTACTTCTGCAAATGGGGAGGGCTTGGTTGAAATTTGATATTTTGAATGATTTAATGAAAGTCGTAGAGATAGGTCATTTTTGAAATGACGAGTAAATTTTGACTAAAGTTTCTTAAAGTATTTCGACTATTTTCTCAAGAAAATTCTGGATTGTGGAAATGACTAAAAGAAAAAAGATTTGATATCTAGAATTTGTTGAGGATATGAATCAACAGCTCCAATGTGCCGTATTGCATAACTCTAGAACGAAAATCTAACATCAGTATATTTTTGTCCTTAATGAAATTATTATCTTACAATACGTAAGCTTAAAAATTGGTAAAATCCATTCTCATTTCATTCCATCATATGCCTTGACAAACGCACGCATGTACAGACATCGACGCCATATGATGAGCGGGAGATGCATGGTCATGGTTCGTTCAAATAACAGTGTCTGCCCACAGAAGCCTGGCCAGCTGCTTTTTTCGGTCTGATTTCGTGTATTCGGCCTATCGGGCAATCGACTCCTGCAATCGGCTCGTGAATAGCCGCTGAAGGCAGTTATGTGGCCTATAGGCGCCTGAGTCACCTCTAAGCCGACTGCGTGTAATCTGGGGCGGCCGCTAATGGAACGTAAAACTCGACTGGGTAACATGACAACTGCGTCCAGGGATCGCCGTGTAAAAATAAGTCCATATCTGCAAAAACGTGGCCAAGTGTGTAGATGTATTTGATGTTCTTAAATTTTATTATTTAGAATTACACTCTCTTTATAATTACAACACGCTGATCAGCATCACATCTCAATGTAAGTATGCTAAGGACTTCTGAACGTGAAGGTCCCGTGATGGCTGAACCAATAATCAGGCACCGGTTTTAATTTGTTTCATTGCAAATATTTTCCATTCACTTACTGCCACAACAACTTTGAAACAATAAACACAATAACCTATCATGGTAATCTAATAATTATACAGTAGTTCAATGGTATGCATATGAAATTGCAGAAATAAACTTTTGTTAACCTAATCTAACCTAACCTCGCCAAACGTAGTTATCCTAACAGCCTATTATAACCTTGCCTAACATAACCTTCCCCAAGAGAGGATTGGTAAATCAGTTTGTTCAGTGTTCAGGTATTGAACTAACAACTGTTTGCGTGTGTTACCATAAGAATAATAATTTATTTGGTTATGCATTGGTGTAATTTTTTTGAGAGTCGTGTCGGAAAAGTATATTTCAGACTAATACAACACTTAAGGGCTCATGATGGTGTGATCGTCGTTTACGAATTTTGATAGAACTAGGTGGTGCATAACTTTCACCATAAAAACCATTCCACTAAAAATCAGTTACACGTAGCATAAATAATTTTTTACGAAGTCTGACGAAGAAATCATGTAAACATTTAACAAATACCAACGGTCTTTTCAAATTAAAAGGTTCAATATTAAGGGCATTAATGAAATTTGTTTAAATGTTCTGTTCAGTGTTAAAGTTCATAACGGAATGTGATCGAATCCTATTCATTTCAAATGATATAAACCCTTATTTGCTTTGTGTATATGCGTACATTCACTTTCGTTTTGATTAGAAATAAATCCATGTTTGAAATAAATCCATGCTAGTTTGAAAATTGTTTTTCTAATTCTATTAAATCGGTAAAATGTTTCACCAGAATTTTACCGAAAAGGCGAGTAAAGAGAACATCAATGTGATGCCATCGACTGGCATTCGCATCCCAAAAAAATTAAAATCCTTAATACAGATGAAACCATTTATGAATGCAGCATCATGTTTTACATATCGAAACAATTGGTTGCAAATGAACCTCAGGTTCATTTTTGGAATAATTTTTGAAGCGATTCTAAAGTAATCAGTTCACTATAAAGTCAAGATATTGATGAAATAATGTAAAAATGCTTTTAGGCTAAATTTAAATTTTTGTTGCAGAAATCATTGGAAATGATTGTTTTCATGATAGAAGATATTTTACCGAGTGGAAAACAGTACTGTGCAGGCCTTTTGATATCTAAAATCTATAGAGGAAATTTTGTTCTAAACAAAACTGAGGTAACCAGTTCATTCTGATTTCTGAATATCAGTGAAATAGATGCGGAAACGCTATAAAAAATGCGAATAAATTATTTCGGAGCAAATGGAAAGGTAATTTTAGATGAATGATTGCCCTTTCAATTTCTTTAATTCCGAATTTTTACAACAGACAAGTTCAAAGCGATCCAACCCTGTGCTCGGCGTCCACACTGGCGATCTATATATATTCATGATTGAACTAAGGGAACAAAATTTAAATTAATAGATTTCATCCCTGCATTATGACCCCCAAAGAATACCCATGGTAGCTATTGTCGATTGCAGCGAAAAATATTTTTATTGCTATTTTCATTTCATGAAAACAACTGATACATAATTCTTTTTTCAATTCAAAGATTGATGTCTGCACATGACAATAATATTATCAGCGTAGAATGAATTTGAATGCAATGAAATCGACGTTATATATCATATGTCAGAACAAACAGTGTTGCACAAGATTTATTTTCAAGTATTATCAAATAAATATTTTATTGCAACAAACGAAGTGAGCAGTAATTTGCGCGAAAATCATAATTTTTAATGTGTTTTAAATTACAAAAAATAATTACCATGTTAATACCTATGCCATTAACCATAGAAATATTAAGAAATTCGAATTTCCAAGTTTCTAATATTTATATACTCATATTAATTTTCAAAAATTTTCGTATATTGAGGGTGTAGATTGATGCTTAAACAATATTATTATTATCTATTTTCAGAAATAGATAAAAATCTATCGAACTGTTTTATCAACTGTATTATCTATTTAGTAAATACGGTCACTGCGTTGAAAATAATGTTATATAAGATAAACTCAACTATTCAAACGTAAACATTAACTTCCTAGCCTCATTTTATTTCCATTTCAGCAAGTTACATTAATTGATAGAATAGATAATGCCACTTCCACATTTAAAAAAATGCGGAATGAGCGTCAACTTCATTATCCGGGTCAAAACTTTAATTTCGATGCTCATATTTTAATTATTGGGCATGGTGGAAGATGATTCTATATGTATGGAAGATTTTTGGCTGGAGATTTCAAATGATCATTCCTATGAGGTAACTTATCCGCTAAAGGGCAATGAAGAGGAAAATGAAATAATTTTTCACCCAAAAATTACGATTTAAGGTAAGACTGGAACGCTTTAACTTTCATCCTAGAAACTGTAAAGAGACTAAAGACAACTTCGAACTTATGATGAACAGTAATTCTTTTTAATTTTGCAACAAACAAACATTTGAAAAATTCAATTCAGGTTTAATTATGGAAAATGCGAAAATTACCCTTTCTCTCTGTTATACAATTTAGTTTCCTCCTATTCCGCAATTTAATTTCGAGAACGTCAATGAACGACGAGAACGTTTCGAGAACGTTTACAATGTCAGTTTACTTGGGTTTCAATGCCATGCATTTCTTTGTAGAAATTTTACGATTTTTAATGGGCTCAATAAAGCCCATTCTTTGAAATTCTGATTCGAAAACTGGATGAAAAGAAAGTGAGTTACGACCTGCATGAAGTGGATGAGAAATTTCTCTACGAGATGAGGAATACTTTTGGTATGTGGAATCCTATTTAGCCGAATTATAGTTAGACGTTCTCCTGCATGGTGCCGACAAACAAGGTAATTAGTGTTCAAAACATGAACTTAAGGATTTTTGAGGGGGTTCTGAGGATTTTATCGACGTACATACAATAACACCTTTCAGAATTATCCCTTGATTCTAAGTGCTAACTTTTTGAAAATTTTAGGGTACGTTATTGCATTAAACATGTAAGAGTAACATGCGCTAAAATCAACTCCATTCGTACAGGATACCAAACATTTACAGCGCACGTGAGAGCAAAGGCCAAACGTCTCATTGGGACTGAGGCACCTCAAGGGGTTCCGATAAGAGAGATAACAAGGAAATACCGAACCATACTTACTAAACTGATTACTGGCGTACAAAATTTGTTTCTAAGATGTATAGGTCCGGTTCATATATTTTTAGAATTGATAATTCAAGCGCATCCCGCATTATTTGATGTTGATACGCGTTTCAAATGAGGTCCCGGTATAAAAATAGATTCAATTTATTGATTTAAGAGCATCTAGTTTGCAGCATATCAAAAGCAAAGAAAACATAAATGTTTAAATCGAAGTTCAAGATTTCGGTCTACATTTTTCACTTTCAGGTGGAGAATAGATTGAAATTCAGGAGCAATCATTTAATATTAACACCAAATGAGTGTCTTGCATAGTAAACTGTGTGGCAGGTAATTCACCGTGTCTCAAAAGTAATTTGTATTAAAAATTGAAATATCAAGGAATTTTATCCATGGAACAAGTCACTAAACATATGAATAAATCATTCAAATATCAAGAAAATTTCACAGTATCTATATAGACATGAAACAAATTTCATATTCACTTGCTTCCGACTGAATTTTTAGTTTCACGGCATTGGTTTATTTCGTTTCACACTTGAATATAATAAGGTTAAATATTGAAATGCCTGTCTGGGTGCACCGTAAAATCTCTTCAGGTTTAACAATTTCATGCAGACATTGTAACTATCAATATAACTTTTCGATGTTGAAGGTGTGTGAGCTCTATTAAAGATGTGATGCTGAGTGTGGTGGTGTCAGAGACCCCGGGGAACGTTAAGTTGTGATTATTATTTCATGTCATTCCATCTACAGTTATAGGACCAGTAAAATCATTTTTAGACCCAAGAAGTTGAGATATCGTGGGTGGAAATTTCTCTACCTGAAATTTTGGAAAGTTCAAATTAATTTATTTACATGCAAGTAGTAGGGGAAATAGTAGGGCTTCTGAAATGAGGAGGCAGATGATTAATGCATAAAAAAATTTCACATAAATTTGGTAACAGTAAACCGCAATTGAAAATAATTAATCGAACTTTCCTTCCAAATCGAATGAGTATTTTAATAAGAGTTTTGTGTAATAATTATAAACTAAATATTGTTGAAAATGTCATCAATATTTTGATGATTGAAACGTTCCAGCAATGAATGTGAAATTCCAAATAATTTCGGATTAATCTATGGACGATGGCAGGTATGCGATATCTCGAAGCCGCCGATAAACGACATAATTCTAACTTTTCCCTTCAATAATTTATTACCGCTATAATCGTTTGGATCGATTAAATCTTAAACTATTCACATCAGAAATTCAGGTAGTAACGTCAATTGACGGTACTAACAGAATTTATTATTTAAATTTCAAGGCTGAATGGCAGTATCGAATTAATAAATAAATCTAATAATCAAAAGTTTGAAAAGGAGGTGGAATTGTTTGCAGGCAATCCTCCGGTGAATGCCTTGATGATCACCTTCATGTTCGAAGAAATGGAAAAAGTTTGATTAAGTTTATTGTATTTATTGGCAACCGGTGCTCTGTTTCATAGCCTGGATATATCAAGCCATTTCCAGGATTCGTACTACATTATTATTTCGATTCGAGTTCATCACAGCATGAAATTAAATCTCATACGTTTCAGGACAGGAAATCAGATGCTATCACAATTTTTGGCTTGTTGATTCCAATGCTGACTATCAGTATTAAATTAATTAATTCATTGAATGATACATTTGAAAGCAGATGGAATAGTCTGTAGGCAATCTTCAGGGAATGTTAGTATATGTTTACCTGAATTAAAAATCGGTAATTAGGGATTACATTTCGACTACCCACAATCGAAAAAAGCGGGTTACAATCCAAAGATATAGGTGATGTAGTTGTAAAAAATATGCTTCTACAAACTTCGTATACAGGCAACCTGAAACCAATACTTCTGACACTGACTTCAATTTTAGACCCAATTTTACAGACGGGATCGATCTAATTCTATCTTCATTAAACCTGACGGAATTGCAGACCGATGACATTTATTTCAAGACCTACCCTCTCAGGCATCCGTACCCACGCAAGAATCCTTCATACTTGTACAATTGCCCCGAGAATCCTGCAACCATCGTAATATTCGGAGCTTCAAAGACCTCGTGAATGCAGTCACTGTAGTGTCTCACAAAGCATGGGTTTTTGAGGAGAAGAGAAAAGGAAGACTATGGACTGGAACTTTCGGTGAATGACACGTACTTCAAAAATAGTGCGAACCTATATGAGGCGCTACATAATGCAAGTCAGCCGTTCCGCAATCATCATACTTAACGAGACTAATTGAGCCATTCCGACACTGAACCACAGACAGAAGCACCAACATTAGCTACAACAGCAATCATATGCGCCAATACGAATGCACCTAGATCGGACCCTACTTTCAAACCCTTATCACTCGACAGCCCGGTATCTCCATTCCGAGTCACGCACATCATTCTCCCTTCACTCGTGTAAAAATTCAAAGCTTTGATGGGTTCCGCTCCCCTCTCCAACCCACACCAAATCTCCCATACAACTAAAATAAACGAGTAATGCACTTTTTCGTCCTCTACTGTCCTCTTCATTTCTGCTTCCTCTTTCTGGCCAATCTGTGCCGCCACTTGTTCTCTTTAATCACTTCCTGGTTCCACCGCAACACCGCCGTCACCAAGAGTACAGCACAACAGCATGGCACTTCGCAGCACACTCCAAAAACTACGACCCATTACACCATCCGACAAGTATTCCATATTAGCCCCATTTCTGCTAACAAACTTGCTCGTCTTCGCATATCCTTTTATAGGTCAGAATGGGCATACACGCACACACTTATATCATAGAATACTGTACAGTACCCACGTAAACCGACCAGACACTACATCACTTGCAAAAAACGACGGAAAGACTGTTCATTAAGTATCATTAAGCCTGATGTCCATAAGCCCCCATTATACCATGGAAAATAGTGTTGGACCTTACTGACATATAAGTCTTTAATGAGCTACTCCCAATAATACCTAATGGCTCAGCTCACTCTGCCCTCCAGCCAATCCTCAAACAAAATCCTCTCCATTAAAACGCTGTATCCAAGTCATGTGGTTGCAGTCTCCATCAATATCTATTTCCTTTCAATGTCCACTACAATTCAACGCTCCATGGCAATACCTGGTAAGGTATCTTTTTATTGTCACGCTTAAAGCCCAGTCAAAATTTGGGGTCAGGTTTCAGAAGCCCAACGGTTGCAACTCTGGCCTTACAGGTGAATCAGGCTTGAATCGGCTACCTTACTGTATTCGGTTTTTATTTAGAAGTTTTTTTTTTTTTTGTGGGAATCGATTGCCGGATCGGCCGATCTGCGTTATATACCCGAAGAGAGCAGCTGGTCAAGCTGCTTCATGATAGCCTGGTCAGATTCTGGTATTTGAACGAACCATAACTATCTCCCGCGCTCATGGAATGGCGTGCATACGTACGTTTGTTAAATCATATGATGGATCAAGATGAGAATTTCCTTAACCAATTTTTTCAGATTACGTGGTATTTAGATAGTAATTTGATTACCTATACGACAAATATTGTTTTTCGACAAAAGATATGCCCATAACTTTAATGTCCTTTATTTATAAAACGGAGGCTGCTGAGTGCATGGAAACATGAATTAAAGGTGCAAGATTAGAAACGAACTTGATGAAGAGTACGTGACAGCAAAATAGTCAATGACTGTAGCTCTATGATGTATTTTCACATCCTTATCATAACATTCATAACTGATATGCAAAACTGTTAATTGACAGAACCAGCAACCGATGAACGTCCGGTTTTCCGTCAGGACCTACAAGTTTTATAATAGATTCAGATAATAATGATTTTGGGATTGTACTGCTTGAATATTGTGACACCAGTGCATCGCATGCTAATATGCACTGTACAATGCTCCTCCGGTTATGCAAACAAGGTCTAAAAATGTGAATATTTTCAGGTCAACGTAATATTATGGACGTATAATGGCTGACTCTTCCCAGGCTCTTGAACTTGAACTACTTTGCTCTTCTACAAGTATTACATATATGGTTACGCAGATTACGAGCTACCAACATACTCCATAACTTCGCAAGCGCTCTATCACCACTCGATGTGATCCAATCCACGGCCGCACGCCTAACTGTCGATTTACGGATATCTATTTCCCTACTGTCGCTAAACTGCCAAGATGGTTTGTGCCAACCAGAAATTCGTGGCAATAGCTGCACACTGCACCGCCTTGTTCTACCTACAGCTTCTTAATCGCCCTTCTGCCCACCCTAGTCCCACCTGTGCCGCCTACTTCGAGGATAATAAAATCTTTTACCGTAGATGGAGTAACAGCCACCAGGATTTGCGGTATATATTTGTTAAAACTGCAAGGAACCAGAAAACAGGAGTCAATTCTAGGAGCTACATTTTCTTCTATTATTTCAATATTCGCAAGCCAAGATCGTTTAAAATAAAAAAGATCAAAGCAATAAACACACTATCACTTCTCTTAAAAACTTACGACAATGTTGCTTCGGGGATAGTTCAGCGTCAACTATTTTATTTGCTAAAGTACCCTACAACGCATAAAAGGATGATGCCACTAGCAGGGGCATATAAATTTCTCTGAATAAAAAATTTCGTGTTTCACACGAGACAGTCCACCCACCACAATTTCAAACACGTATAACAAATCATTGTTTTCTCAGAAGTAAAACAAGATTACTGACAGGTCTTTCATATAATCGAGGTAGCGGACCGTACCAAGCCGTCCAAGCTGTGCTTGACCGAGTGGACGACGGCGATGGGCCACGTCAGCCCTCTTGCGTTCTTATTTTTTATGAGAACCACGTCACCAGGCCCAAAAAAGAGCCCTTCAAGATCCACTTCTGACGACTCTGGAGTTCCAACAGATAATACAGCCTCCATCGTTTCCAAAATTCATCCGCTAAAAACTGGACCCTCTTCCATCTCCAAAAGCCGTACGCTAGGAGTTCGTCCTCTGTGGAGCAGCTATTACCCTCATCCGGTCATTTCATCGTGAGGAGCATGAAAGGCGATAGGGGCTGTGGATCATTTTGGTCGTCACTTACTTCTCATAACGGGGTGCTATTGACCACAGCAGCCGCCTCCTGTGGAAAGGTGTTCAGGTTCGTCAAGCGTCCGCTGGCCGACTTCCGCTCTGAGCTGGTGGGCTCCAAGGTTCTGAGCAGTTGTCCAATATTTCTTTCCCATACTCCTCCAAAATAAGAAGCAAGGGGAGGATTGAACACCCATTTGCATCGAGAACCGGGAAGTCCCCTCTCGTGGCACTGAAATCCTATCTCGGTTGGCGGCTCCAGTTAAATTAGAGCCTATGTCGCTTCGAATAACTTTGCAGGAACCGCGTACCGCGATGAATCTCCTGAAACCATTAATGAAGGAAAATGTTTGGAGTAACGGCAAAGTCTCTATTTTATTGCCCGAGAGCACATACATGCAAATAAAATAATCCAAATCTTTTTTGGCGAGGTGTTCCTTCTAGTTACAGGGCCGTCCTTCACAATCAAGGTCCTGCGATGTCAAACCCGTAGTACCTGAAAGGAGCTTCAGATTTCGTTCTCTCCGGTGGCAGATCAGACATCTGTTGTACTTCGCAGTTGGCGCGAAGTCTTTGACATATAACGCAGCTCATGTGAAACTTACGAATTACTTGGCTGCAACGTTTGATACAAAAGCCCCCTCGCCGCAGTGCGTCATGCGTAATGTGCCGACCTTGATGGCCACTGAGCCAATGAATTTGGCGAGCATCAGCAATGTTGAAGGGTGATCCCTCGGTAACACACACGGGTATTTTACATATTCTGACATCTATGATAATGTTAGCCTGCCTCCAACTCGCAATATGCCCCGCTTGTCTAGGAATGGTGCCCGACTCGCAAGTCTGTGAGACTCTCCCACCTGTCCAGACGCCCTAATACAACCAGATCAGCAGCTATACTTTTTCTTTCTTTTTTTCTCTTCTTCTTGCCACACATTTCCTACTACACACAGCAATCCCCTAATTTTGGCCTTTTCCAGTGTGTATCATTAGTGTTTAAAACAATCTTACATTAGTTTTACCTAGCCATAAAAACCCTAACCTAACCTAACCGAACTGAACGCATCATTTTATATCCTAACCTAACCTGTCCCAACATAACCTTACCTAAGCTAACCTAACTTAACCTAATCTAACGTCTCAACTAGCCTTACCTAACCTAATCACACCTAACCTAATCAAACCTAACCTAACCACCTTTTGTGATGGTCGCCATAGGAACTTCTTCCTGGCTTGAGCTTAACCTCAGCAAACGACGAATATTTTACGACATGTTTTATTTCCTACCTGTTCTATTTCGATACCGTGCATGATTGCCGCAGGAATTTGTATTTCCAACCCTGACTGAACGTGTTTGAAATGCGAACTCCAGCCTAAATACTCCAAACTTCAATAACCTAGGTGTCAGTTTTAGCTTAGCATAGCATAGCATGGCGAAGTCGGCGCTGAAGAATAGGCCTGATGTGGCCTGTCGCCGATTCTTGTACTTTTCATGACTTGTCCATAGGAGATCTAAAAACAGGTCCTTCTACCGGATCTTTTCCAAACTGTCTGAACATATATTTCTCCATAGCTTTATCTAGTCTGTTCCTGAACGCGTTTATACTCGGAGCGTCAACGATGTAATCGGGGAGGCTGTAATCAAAGTAAATAGTGCAAAAAGTTCAAATACTTAACCGATGATTGCAAAAAATGCAGCTTGAAACCTTCTTAAGATACAAGTTTCTCAACTTACTAGTCGCGTTTACGAGCGCTGCCTACTCCTGCACGCCGCTGGTCATCCTACGCCGTAATACGGCTTGAGCGAAATTCTAGTTGAAGTCTTGTTTGATGGCAGAAATCGAAGGAATGTCAGGGCCCCGAGCTCAACACTCGGGGCCACTAAAAGGGAATTTTTGTTTTCTTTTCATTGTTATTCGTGTAAATTTTCTTCAATCCTGGTCGTCACCGAGTTGACCTTGAAAAAGCCAAAAATCGCAGTTACGGACCGGGCTCATTCGGGCAAGCAAGGCACTGGGCAAGGCACCTGGCACTGAGCAATATAATGTTTCACGAAAACCGTTTTCTACGGAACGTTTGAGCTTTTTTCTTGCGCATTATTAAATCTAAAGAGCCGAAGCAGGTAACCATATAAGAATGATGTTTCTTAGTTATCGCCACCACTCTCCACGTCCGCCACCACTCGGTCCCACGAACTCAGACGAGCTGGCAAACTTTGGAAGATGGGTAGAGTGATCGAACATGACTTCAGTGTGGTAATTTTTGGTGCTCCTCTGGCAAGACGACGCGCTCGTTATCTGCGAGCCACCGATTCTTGTCTTCTTCCTGCCAGGATTCGAGAAGAACCGCGGGCCCGAGAGCAAACATGATTTCATCAGAGAAATGACATCGGTGGGCCGAGAAGCGAAGTCGGCCAGTCTTTGGTCTGTCGAAACGTACCGCCACCATTGAGGCCTACTAATCCAGGCCTACACCATCCAGGATAATCTGGATGGCAAATCTGGTTACGTACCTTTGAAAACGGCTTTCAGTATTTTTAATGTAGGCTAGAACCACCTTGCTATCCGTTTAACACAGTGGTTCCAAAAGTGGGCGATATCGCCCCCCTAGGGGCGGTGGAAATATTTGGGGGG
>NW_025930426.1:0-583 GCF_000764305.2 Hyalella azteca | reverse complement strand
AGGCACGGCACAGCACGACAGCTGACATCAGCCGTGACGGAGCAACAAGCGTCGTGGCGGCGCAGCTTTAATGCCCGTCGACGCTGCCGAGTTTACAGGCAAAGTTGAGCAAACTCTTCACTCCGCCAGTACGCTTACCGACTCTACCTTTAGCTTAGACTATTTAACTATCTATATAATAACTATAACTAACCTATATATAATATATAACTATAACTAACCTATATATAATACATAGCTATAACTAACCTACATATAATATATAACTATAACTAACATTTAGCATACACTATCAACTATGATAGGCCAATAATGATCGTTTTACAGGCGATTACCACTTCATATAACGCATTTTGTGTCCCAAAACAAACCAGTATGTCGGCTACCGACATAGTGAGCACCGCCACGCAGAGCGTGTATATAAGAAATTGATAATGATGATTACAGCGGGATAATCTGTGCTTATTCCGACATTAATAATGGCGCACATGACGAAGGCAAATAAAAATGGACTTCGATCTTCAATGGCGCCAAAATCGTTAATCTGATTTAGGGTAATCGTAAAATTTGATGCATTAAGATG
>NW_025930425.1:0-1726 GCF_000764305.2 Hyalella azteca | reverse complement strand
TAGATAAACTGTCATACTATTTTATTTTGTAATTGATATTTGAATGGAATTTATTTTATCTATGATATTTAGAAGCAGAAAAATTATCCCAGCATTACGCATGATAAATAACTGAATTTTATACAGTTTTAAAGAAACATAAATTGTCTTGTTAAAATAACCATTTTATTATCAAATAAATCCAATGATTCAACATACAAGGTTTCCGATAAAATGTTTACATTTAATAACGAGTAAAAAATGATCAATTCCAGTAAGGCATCACTTGAAAATAGAATTATAAAGCTGCTCAAGATGCTAAAATAATTAAAAAATAATCTTTTAATGCTACCACTATGCAATGTTAACCATAAAATATCAACATCTAATAATTATTAAAAGAAGAGTTAAAAATTCCACTAAATATTAGTACAGAACATGATTGAAAAGATTCTTTCATTGCTACCACACGCACCTGTAAAAGCAATGTTAACCCTAAAATATAATTAATAATTAACAAAAAAATTCTAACAGGGCACCAGAGTTAAAAATTCCACTAAACATTAGTAGGTACATAATGTGAAAAATAATCTTTTATTGCAACAACAGCCACCTGTAAAAGCAATCTTAACCATAAAAAATGAACATGTTTAAGTAACGAAAAATAAGAAAATCTATCAAGGCAGAAGATATATAAATTCCATTAAATATTACGACAGAATGTAAAAAAATATCTTTTATTGCTACAACACCCGCCTTGAAAAGCAATGTTAACCAAAAAATATAGAATATAATAACTGTCAAAAAAATTCTATCAAGGCATCAGAGTTAAAAATTCTACTAAATATTAGCACAGAATGTAAAAAGATGCTTTTATTGCTACAGCACGCACCTGGAAAAGCAATATTAACCATAAAATATAACATAACATAATGATTATCAAAAAAATTCCATCAAGGCACCAGATTTAAGAGGTCCACTCAATATTAGTGCATACAGAATGTAATAATATCGATTATAAGATTTGTAGCAGACAGACAAACAAGAAGTGAAGTTAAAGAGAAGTGTTGTAAAAAAGAAGCTTTTATGGCAACAACACCCGCCTGGTAGGCACGCCGCGGTGCCTGAGCAACTCATGGTACTTCATGCCCTGGCTCATAGGCACTCTCCTGTCCTCGCTCCCCAGCAGGAGCAGCGTGGGGGCCTTCACTCTGTCAATATATTGCACGGGCGACACAGAAGACATCTTGACGAAGGCGTCCTCAGTGAGGGGGAAGGTGTGGGCAGCGTGGGTAGCGGCCTCGACATGAGTCCTGTAGTGACCAAACCTCGTTACCCTCATGTAGTTGCTGCAACACAACAATGCAACGACCATATTTTTGTTAGGTAATAATTAGCACTTGATAGCTTTTGTCCGGTTAAATAAGCGATCGAGTTGAAAAAAAAAATCATTGCAGACAGACTTTTTAGTTCGGTAATGATGAATTTCATGAACAATGATGATTGATGATGGAATTTGATGAAAAATGAGCTTGTTTTGAAAAAAATGTAGTCGTGTGAACTGTCGTAATTCTAGATATAGACAAAAGATGTGTACATATTAACTGATTCATTCAACATGAGGTAACAGAAAAAATCTCTAACTTAATACCACTGTTAACTAACTTCTCACTTATACTAATGTCAGAAATCGGGTTCACAAGCCATGCGAGAAGTCGCTTACAACTTAAAATTTGTGATTTCAGGA
>NW_025930424.1:0-54627 GCF_000764305.2 Hyalella azteca | reverse complement strand
CAACCACATTCACAACCGGCCATCTGCAACCACATACGCAACGGGCCATCTGCAACCACATACACAACCGGCCATCTGCAACCACATACACAACCAGCCATCTGCAACCACATTCACAACCGGCCATCTGCAACCACATACATAACCGGCCATCTGCAACCACATACATAACCGGCCATCTGCAACCACATACATAACTGGCCATCTGCAACCACATACATAACCGGCCATCTGCAACCACATACATAACCGGCCATCTGCAACCACATACATAACCGGCCATCTGCAACCACATACACAACCGGCCATCTGCAACCACATACATAACCGGCCATCTGCAACCACATACATAACCGGCCATCTGCAACCACATACACAACGGGCCATCTGCAACCACATTCACAACCGGCCATCTGCAACCACATACACAACCGGCCATCTGCAACCACATTCACAACCGGCCATCTGCAACCACATACGCAACGGGCCATCTGCAACCACATACACAACCGGCCATCTGCAACCACATTGTTCAAGAACTCGTAGCTGCCTGAGAGTCCACCGCCCCTAATGCGAGGCTTAGTTTTGTATGCAGCTGTCACTGACACTGGAAAATTGTTATTAACTGTATCAATTATTTAAGATGCCACCTAATCCTTCATTTTAGGTTTCCTTTTGAACGCTAGCGTCTTAAACTTGTAAGAATTCAGTAAATATTCTTAAAAAATCCTCCTAGTCCTGCCTAAAAATTTCGCTCGCATTTATGATGGAAATAAGAAACCAATCAGAAAATTTTGCGCTGACTTAGTTTATTTTCAATCAAATTTCAATTTCCCATTTCGACATCGTTAATATTTCCCCCTATTATCATCATATTTAATAAAAAAAATTATGTAAGAAGCAGAGGAAATAAGAAATATATGGGCGCGATATGGAAGAAATAAAATATTAACCTGAAAATCTTTACTGTGAATCATAAAAAAATTCGAATAATTTCTTAACTGAAAGCATTCGTGAAAAAAGCAATGCCGAGTGTTAATTTAAGACAAGTTGGAAGGTCAACATCAAGGGAAATGAATTTGTAGTTTAAAGAATATTACCTATATCTGAAATTGAATTGAGCAATAATAGAGATGGTCGCTGTAAAATTAGTCAGAAGAAGGTATTAGCTATTCATACAAATGATTAATAAATTCGTTTGTTCTGCAAATGAAAAATTGACAAAATGGTCAAACGTCCATTATAAGTTTCTACTATACTAGACTTGAACTCTGTTTCGAGCTTGGATTCTTTGTTTCCTTCTTAATAAATGACTACAACTATAAATTTATATATTTACCACAGCTTAAAATTACCAACATTAAGTGTTCTCACGCGTGTGGTGGTTGTTAACTGCAGTCATGGATGTGGGTACCGTCAGGTAGTCTGTAAATTTGAAGGGCGTGAAGATGGTCCACCAGGCCATGGTGGTTTCCCGCGTAATGATGCTGATGGGCGATTGTTGTCGCCCAGCGCAGTGCAGGGGAAACTCCATCGGCCACGAGTCCTTAGCTATTGAGGGAAATTTCTTCACACATTGAAAATTTAACAAAATTTCCGATTGATTCTGCCCCTATCCAAGGCCGCAGCGCGACTTGCATGTTCTTCGCAATAATTAGATTGCGATAAAAATTTTCAACTGTCATATTCATCAAGTACTATCAATGAGACATAAGTCGAAACTCAGCACATACTTCACTTACCTCTCCGCTCATCACTAAATCCAAGAGTCACTAGAGTGTTTGCAAAAGACATGGTGACTAAAAAGTTGTTATGATCGCGTTAGAAAGATGTGGCTCAGTTTTGTTTTTAAAAAAGATCATTTCTATTGAAGTCTGGCGACTTAATTTCTGTTGCGACGTTATCAGCATTGACAGTCGATTTGTTCGAGACATACTTGTGCCAGATCATTAAGAGTTTTGATCTCTCAGCGACGATCTTCCCATGTGCCTTGTTTACAGGAGAGGTAACCTTCTTTGAGTGGTGCCATCTATCGGTTTGGCTCCGTTTGATTTTTTACTAGGTTATCTTGATTCAATTGTTTACAATGGCTGTCCAAGGACACTGCCTCATGTAAAGAACAACATTCGCCAAGCAACATACACCGCCAATATGCCTCAGCGAGTTGAACGGAACTTCAAAAATCGACTTGACTGAATGCGTTTACAATGCGGCAGTCATTTGTCGAATGTCATCTTTAAAACTAAGTGATAGAGAAATAAATTCGGTAATATGATTTTCAATAAAATTTATATTTTAATGATATAGTTACTAGCTCTTTTTTATTGAGCTGTCAAATCAGGAAGTGAATCACCCTGTATAATTGATCTAAGTAGCTCGTATGACCTATGACTGAAATCCGTCATTACTTGTTCATATCTTCAGCTAGACGTGACAGCTTCCAAAAGCTCGGTTATATAATAATTATTCGTTTATAATGGTATCTATGCAATTCAAATGAAGTCCTAGGTTCATATAGTTAGATCTGTTGTTTTTTATTAGAAATTAATAATTTCCCATGCAGTGTTCGATTTTAAGTGCGGATGCGTCTAAACCTCGTGAGATATTCTTTCCTTCTCACTTTAAATACTAAAATTCCGAAGACAATATAAATTAAAATCACATTTGATCAAACCAAGTTCGATAAACGGCACTAGAGATTTTTCGTCTTAGATTAGAATTATTTTCAAAGGCGATTCGAAATTTGAGTTGTTCCATGAATCAAGCAAACATCAGTATTTCTGATATCAGGCTTAAAGTATTTCTGATATCAGGCTTTAAGTATTTCTGATATCAGGCTTTAAGTATTTCTGATATCAGGCTTTAAGTATTTCTAATATCAGGCTTTAAGTATTTCTGATATTAGGCTTTAAGTAATCCTGATATCAGGCTTTAAGTAATCCTGATATCAGGCTTTAAGTAATCCTGATTTGTGCTATAAAGTGTTGTTTCTCCGTTAATTTGTCTGATTTGTCTTCCGTTTATAGTTTTTTATTGTGGTATTTACTTGCGCTATAGAGTTTTTCGTTTCATCCGAGAAAGGTGGACCTAAATTTGTAACAAATGATTCGATTCAGTTATGATCATCAATATGTAACAAAAATATTTAATTAAATATGTTGACGCGTTTCCAGTCTAAACTTGGTTTATTGATATTTTCGCTCCAATATTGCGGTATTCCTTTACCGTAACGTTATGGCGAAATATATAGGCTGATAATTCCTAAACCTAGACCATTTTATTTTGTTTTTAATTTAATTGTTATTATTTATTAATGCATTGGTGGATTCATGTTGCTTCTTGAATTATTCCACACATTCAAATTATTATTATTCTACACATTTCAAGCTATAAATTGGTTTGCTGCACAGTAATCACGTTCACATCCAATAATCATGTTCGTAAGACTGTCTGCATCTTATAATTCTATTAACTACGTGACTAATGCGATATATTACCGACCCAAGACCTTGGCAGTGAATCAATTTGTGGTTAAGCATTAATATGAACTGAACCTTCTAATTTAAATAAAATCTACATTTTAAGCTAAATGCAAAATAAATCGAACGTCTGTCAACAAAGAGGAATTTGAATGAAATTGAAAATTTAGCAATTAAATTCCGTGAAGTTCCAAAACGAAACTCAAGTTATTGTAACCCAACAACACTCAAATATCTTACAGTAACTGAATGTCCCATTTAACTTGTATTGATACACATAAAAATGCTTCTTCTTAGTCGGCAAATAATGTTCCTACTTTAATCACCCAGAAACATCGAGCGTTTCGATGACAATTTTAACGCCAAACAGTAACATATAAATCACAAGTTCATTTTCATCCGTGTCATTCTCATCTGGCGACATTGACATGGATTTGATCTCGTGTGTTGGAACGAAGAGTTTTTACCACAGTCTGTGCACCACGTCAACATATGTACACATAAAGCAGCAGGTACTTAGACCCATGGTTGAACTATAGTATATATAAGGTTGACCCAAGAGAAGCTCATTTTTGCGTATGTAGTTTGTTGTTCGCTTGTGACGTCACTGATCTCAATGACGTCACTGGCATTAACCAATCACCTAAATGGGTTCAAACCAGTCAACCAATCCGTTATGGGAATGACGGCATTGTTTACGTTTCTCGGCCTCAGTGACGTAACAAGAAAGCTGAACTGAAAGACGGAAATCCTCGTGGGTCAACCTTATATAGTTCAACCATGCTTGGACTGACATTACGTTGTAGGTTCAATAAGTCACGAGGTCATTCCAAATGCATGAGTTTTCAGGAAAGCACGATGACATGTGATCTAGTAAAGAAATAAATTTCCTTTACATGTTTAAATAGCACATTGAACAATAGCTATAATAATAAGACTTAACTCGACATTTTAGCCATACTCACTGTGATAGCTCCAATCCTTCGCTATCACTCCTGAGTGGAATAAAAATACGGACGAGTTAAATTACAATGAAAACGAGAACAAATGAGATTATATGATTTTACCATCAGGATAAAACTACTATTTTACAGTTTCAAATCATTAGCTTAGCAAAACTGTCTATATATGTATCAACGTATCACTTCGGAATTACAATCGAAAAAGTGTTGCCTACTGCGAAACGAAAAATTTAACATTTACACTAACGAAATAAAGAACAATAAAACAATAAAATTATTGCGTATGAAAGCCAATTCAATTAATTTATTTAACTTCATAAAGATATTATTAAACATTTTTCCCCACAATAGTAATTCAGAAAGGTTGGTAGTAGTTTTATCATTATTCGTTTTGTCTGTTACCTAGCAATCAAAGACTGCTTATAAAAATTTTCAAAATTGTTCAAATCTTGAAAGAAAAATTTTCACCATTCACCATTCAAATTATTTTATTAGGCGTTAACGAATTAGGTCGACACGGACACCAAGTGATAACTTCCACTGAGTGATGAAAATATTTACAGCTCGCCGATTAAAACAATTGTACTTCATTTATTGTATGCAAGAATTCATGTTTTGAAACTGTTTCCACCTACGTCAATTCTCAAGAACCGATAAACTATATCGTTCGAGATTAGCAACGATTTAATTACTATATAAAACATGCAATTCTGCTTTCTGTTGGCAGCTACAAAGCAACTTACCATTCAGAAAACATAATACAAAAACACATTGGAGAGCAAGAGCAGCCATCTCGGTGTCCTTATACAACACGACTGGCAGGCTTTGACTGAGCTGCCGCAGGCACCGCAGTTTCAGGGCAAGTGGAAACCGAGAGTTCAGGCGTCTTTTATTATTAGTTGCTTCAGAGGATGTGTTGGACCTAATCAAATAAATTTTTTTCTTTCAGTAGCGACTCAATAAAATCTTGCATTTGCCTCTACATATAAGAATTCCTTTAAACTGCTCCAACAGATCCCAGCTAGTGTATTTTCCTTTTTGATTGAAATTTACATTTTTAGGCTAAGAATCGGAAATCATATAGGTAATTCAACAATGCAACATTGTTTTTTGGAATATTTATATTCTATAGTAGTTGTAAATTATGCGAGATAAGTTGTTAATTAACCTGAACTAACAATAAAACTTTAATCATTCTGAATATCCAGAAAACAAAAAAAAAGGCCCTGAATGGTCAAAGAAGCTTTTCACTGTTAAGGCGAAAATCGATGGGATATAGGAATTAGATTTGAGCAAAGGTTATTATTTCTAAATGATAACAGACAAAGAATATATAGAAGAATTTTAACACTTTTTTATTACACTAGACTGTCTAACTAATAAATATGATAAGAATTTTTCGGATCTTAATGATACACAGAAGTTAGATTACTCGTATATTGTATTATATTGTGTCTAATTTCGAATGATTCATAAAATGCGATAAAAATCTGTACAGACAGATTATAAATAAAGTCCGTCAAACATGCTGATTAACCACGTTGAAGTTACTTATGTTGCTCTTCCTTACTTACTTACCAGATCATAAGGCGTGACGAGTATTGAAAATAAATCATTGACATGATCATTGACATTACTTCGTAGCTTCAATTTCATTGAATTTATTTTTCNAGAAGCGTAAAGCTCGTGCATGGCACTCAAGAAAAAAAACATTCGGGAAATGTTTTTTTTATCGAAACGGGCAATTTGCAATTCACCATTGTGAGAAAATCTGCGATGTATGCCAAATAAAAGAAGAAATCAAATATAAAAGTTAAATTTTCGTAGTCGGACAGGATGGATGAATTGCCTGGTGGATGCGTATATGAATCTTTTGAGTGTAAGTGATCATGACCAATCTCATGCAAGTTCATTCGTGACCATATTGCGCCCGTCCGAGACTAGTTTGTGGATACAAATCCTCATGCGTTTAGCAGCAAACCCAGTTAGCTTTGAGTCCACTGTGTCACTGAGAGCTTGCCTTATTAGACGCTGAATCGACAGCTCATACAGCAAATGTGTCAAGAGGACAAGAACCCGGTGAACGAAAATACGAATTCTATATATAAATGGGCAGAGAACCTTAGTAAAGCCCCCCAGTCAATTAGAAGCACGCCTTATTGTAACTCGAGTTAGAGCTACTGCGACCTAACGGTCGACGTCTTAGCCTTTGTATCATTAGCATAACTCTCACTTATAGCCACCCCGTATCAAGACAGATGGCGTCTTACTTATCCCTCACGCATTTAGCATAGCATAGTGAAGTCGGTGCTGAAGAATAGGCCTGATGTGGCCTGTCACCGATTCTTGTACTTTTAGTGACTTGTCCATGGGAGATCTAAAAACAGGTTCTTCTACCGGATCTTTTCCAAACTGTCCATAGTTTGAAATATTTACTTGACTTTCACCGGGTTCGATATGGTGCTATGCATTTCAAGTTAGAAGATATATTTATCCCTAGTTTTATCTAGTCAGTTCTTGAGCGCGTTTATGCTCGGAGCGTCAACGATGTAATCGGTGAGGCTGTTCCACATGACGTCAACGAATCCCTGTCTTCAGGTTCAAGTAGAAACATAATCAGTCAGGTTACGCTTAATATTGCTGCCTGACACGCTGAATTTTTCGAATTCAAGAAATGGCTTCCTTCTGCATGATTAGTTTTATTAGGCTCTCTAAGTTGATTTAGATAGAGGTTTTGAAACCACCGAATTTTAATTTTTTTGAAGCACGAAATATTTTCATTCTCATTCGTGAGCTATTGTAACTACATTTGAATTTTTTTTCAAACATCAATATATTTGATTTTCAAGATTCCTATGCATCATTTATAGTCATGACCTCTTGATGCAAACTCTCAATAAACAATAACTGTCATTAGTAAACGGAAATCGATTATTAATAAATATTATTTATGCTAGAGACTTGGAACTCGAAAATTCAGTAGTTAAACAAATTTAAAGAGAAAAGTTCATTTGGACTCTTGCTTACAGAAGAAATCCGAAATTGTCAGTGAAATATTTTCAATTTATGACGCTTTTGCATCATCTGCTCACACTTGATGCTGGGTGGCCCAGTGGTTAAAGTTCAGAGTATCACAATTGGCGCAGAGAGGCGCGGGTTCGATCCCAGCTCTGCGCGCCAGTTTCTGGTCAGAATCGGCGAGGAGGCCGGGCGGTTAAACAGCAGAATTGTAGCAGTGAGATGCGAGTTCGAAACCACAGCGAGCTGTGAATGTTCTGCGATGTTAAAAATCGGCGACAGGCCTACGGCCTGATAAACGCTGAAACAGCTAGTATTATTATATCATATATTGATCAATTATCTCGTTGATGATTTTTTGAAGTTGAAAGATATTTGATCGAGTCGTCTTGATACATCAGCGCCAGCCAACCGATCGTTATAAACCGATCGCTGTGAATATATGTGCGTATCATAATACGAAATGTGCGATCAGTTAAATTTTTGTTATTTATGCTGTCAAACGGCTCTGAATCAGATTTCAAGCTCACTCAGTCTCGAGGCATTATAAAATAGAATGAGGGGGATATGAATACAAATTTTTATTAATTTTGTCTGAATGAATAGTCTTCATTTTGTTTACTTATATAGATTCATATTGTTTACTCAGATTTCAGAAAATTATTAGCTAGTGGTAGCAGTCAGGATCGAAGAGCCGTGGTCGGTCCCTCAGAATTAATCAAGCCTGTTTTTGAAGGCGTTCAGAGATGGTGTAGTTAAGACATTGTCTGGAAGTCCATTTCATGTACACGAACCTATGTTAAAAAAAACTGATCTTAAGTTTCTTCTGAAAATGCAATGCTAGCTTAGTCGTGTCGTTCTCCTATTAACATTATTTTAGATACTAAATTAGCAACGGTATTCAAAATAACAGGATTCTGAACGCTACAAACTGAACACACACCGATACAAAGCTTTCAATAACCTCCCGGCTACATCAGAGTGAAAAAATTCGAAAACTCTCAATAATGAAGGCAAACATTGAGCCGGTAAGACAAGTTAAAGCGGGTGGTAGAACACTCAGCGTTCGCTATGCAGTAGCCTATGTAGCGAGCGGGATATACTGCATGCGCTGCTGGTAAAATATTAGAATGTCAGCCTCACAGTAGCCGTGGAGGCAAGAATATGCACAAAAATATCCTCTGATGCTTTAACAGAAAGGGAAACCAAATTACATTGCCTAGTTAGATCGCCAGTACACCGAAAGAATGAGAGTAAACACCCAGCGTCACACCATAAGAATCAGCTACAGGCAAACTCGGCCAATGCTATGCTATGCTATGCTATGCATATACCAGTTCAACTGCAAATAAGGCGTTGAGGAGGAAAAGTTCCAAGACTGAATATCCTCATGACTTCGAACTGCCACAGTGTGACTATGAGCTGGAAGTCACAGACATAAATTCCCTTCATGCTGGTGAAGCAGCTGACATAAGGGTCAACACAGCTGATATAAGGGTTGGCACAACGTCAACAAGCTATGTTGGCTCAACGTCAACAAGCAATGTTGACTCAACGTCAACAACAATAAGGTTATTCAATGTTGTAAAAAAATAAATAAATAAGAGAATGAAGGAATACGGGTTGAAGTTTAGAAGCACAACGGAATTAAAAGCAAAGATACTCTTAAACTACACTAAAAGGAAGCGATGACAGAGTGTGAATGCATGTATGATGACTTGTGGAGTTACGGTCTTGTGTGAGAGCTGATACACTAGTAGTTAGGACATACGTCCACCTGTATACTGTGTAACGTGCACAGGGGATGTGAGAGGAGATGAGTGATTTATAAATGACGGGGTAAAAAAGAAACTATATGACACGCTCCATGTATGTGTGACGCGCTATGATGAAGGTGATTCTGAAAGAGGTGTGAGAGTGAAAAAGTGAGGTATGAGAGAACAAGGTCACATTAGTCAGCCGCCTTATGAAGTGCAAATTTTTTCAGTGACGAAATGTTTGTTCGCCGATTTATAGGTTTGAACGAAGGTTGATGCACGGCCACACACCAATTCCTGTCCTCCAGAGCCCTTCAAACTTTTAGCTCGTAATATTTAAGATAAGCAGTCAAATTCCAAAAAGCCACCACTTCACAGCTTCTGATTAAACCTGACCAGGCGCTTTACGAACAATACGGTACTGCCTTCACGGGCCTATGCGATATTATGTGATAAAGTGAAGTGAACTAAAACATAAAAAATAACTTTTCCTCGCTCATCCTAACCACATGTTTTAAAAGAGTGATCATTGAACAGTTACAATAGCATAGCAGGAACTCAATATATGTATATTCTGTCTCCTGGCGTGTCAAAACCAACTGCCAACACTATTCCATGATATTTTTATGCGATATGTTGCTCTTAATTTAGAGCATTGAAATAAGTTATCTCTTGAGGCAGGGTTGCCCAGTGGTAGGGGCAAGGTGGCCGAGTAGTAGGGGCAGGGTGGCCGAGTAGTAGAGGCAGGGTGGCCGAGTAGTAGAGGCAGGGGGGCCGAGTAGTAGAGGCAGGGTGGCCGAGTAGTAGAGGCAGGGTGGCCTGCCGAGCAGTAGAGGCAGGGTGGCCGAGTAGTAGAGGCAGGGTGGCCCAGTGGTTATAGTTCACGAGACAGAGTACCAGGAGTGGAGCAGAGAGGTGCCGGTTCCATCCCAGCTCTGGGCGAGGATCGGCGAGGAGGCCGGGCGGTTAAGCACAACAGAATTAGAGCAGTGAAATGTGAGTTCCAGACCGCAACAAACTGTCGATGTTCTGTGATGTTAAGAATCGGCGACAGGCCAACAGCCTAATAAACGCTGAAACCGCTTTATTAGTATTAAATATTTGATGCATTTTATTAGTAAAAACAAAAGTAATTCCCGTACCCGAGATATTTGGCCGAATTTAAGTGTAATACCAGGGACGCCGCAATAATACTTCAGTGTATTTTTACTACATAGAATCCTCAAATTTAACAAGACTTTAGTATATGCATGTTCTTCTTCTACGCACGCACTATCGCACACAATTTTTCCTGTTCAAGCTTAATTTCTTCTCTGTTACCACTAAAAAAAGTGGTCTTTGCTCGCTAGCAGATGTGTACCTGGATATGCACTTGTGCATTAGTGAATATTTTCTGTCGGGCGTACATTCATCTACATGCGCGAAGCGTCAACTTTAGATATGAATACGTTGTACATGATTGCTGGCCGAACATCGAATTTTTCCTGGTCACTACGCTCAGTATATAATTTCGAAATGAACCGTGTTAAAATAAGAAAATATTGGCTAATTTTCAAATGGATTGTTGCATAGCGAAGATTTCAATGAAGCCTCAATCATTTTCCAACAAAAATTCTTTTGGAATGCCCAGTTTAATGAAATCACCTGATTTTACGCAGTCTCTAACATGGGCGAGGTAATTTGACAGTTGACCTAACTTTACATCTTCAATCGATGTTTTCCTTCTTTTTGCGCTCAAGTATTTCCGTATGGACCTGGAAATCTGGAATAACTACCGGCAATCAACGTAAGTTACATCATAACATAACATAGTGATGTCTGCGCTGAAGTGTAGGCCTAATGTGGCCTGTCGCCGATTCTTCTACTTTTCGTGCCTTGTCCACAGAAGATCTGAAATCGTGTCATTAGACCGGATCTTTTCAGGACTGACGATAGTTTGAAATAGCTACTAGACTTACACCGGGTTCGATATGGTGCTAGGCATTTCAAATCTGAACATATATTTTTCCATGGCTTGATCTAGTCTGTTCTTGAACGCGTTCATGACTGAACTAACACATGCATCAGTTCAAACATGAGTTACCTAACAAGGTTATGTCTGGGTATCCTTCATAATAGTTGCCGGACCTCCTCTAGCTGGTTCTGCCGTCTGAGGTGTTTTCGGCTATTCCGTTGTCTGAGAATCAGACTCATTCTAATCGACTCGTCCGACAATTTAAAGGACCCGACATTCGCTAGTTGCTTGTCTAACTTCTTTCAACCCAGGTTCGAGTTAGGACGATTGTTCGTCAAGACTCAACTCTCAAGAGGTGAGCTCCTATTTGCAGTGCAGTATAAATGTCTCCTTCAACTTTCAAGTCTCCTTCTGCTAACCCGGTTCTCTCCCTACACGAGCTCCTCCTTCCAATCTTCCATGCCGCCATCCCTCGGAGGCTCGGAATTACTCTCATCCTAATTCTCTCATGATCTCATCCATTTTCTGAATTACCTTATTCATTTTCTGAATCACCGCATTGTGTATATGTTTTTTTTATCACGTCCGATGACAGTTATTACAACAATTTACTTTATTGAACGAACTTTACATAATTACATTAGCCGTAGCCGGCGTAGCGGGCAGCGGCGAAATCATAAAATGAATAGAAGTCAGAACTAAGAAGACCCTTCATCACTTCATCATGTTCAGTGTTCACAGTTCATGTACCGTTATACTGTGTGACTTGGACAATATTCAGCAATCACTTTTTTTGTGATACAAATAGAAATACTAGTCACATAGCCTAGTACAGTTATGGCTGAAACTTTTGTGGCATATGGCATAATGCATAGTGGCAAAGCAGAGAGTTTTTTAGACTCTCTTTCAAGTTCATTTTTGAGTTCTATATACTATATGTAGACCAGTAAAGTATCCTCGATACCTGCATTATCATACATAAGAAATTGGTATAAATCTTGAGTTATTGAGGAAATTAAAAATGAACTGATTCTAAAAAAATCACTGGTTTGCCACTATGGCATAATGGCATTGTGTTTTTGGGTTTTGGCAAGTGATTTTTCAACATTACTGGCATTCAATAATGAAGTCTAAAAGAAAATTAGGAAACTTGAATTATTTAGGTATTTTTCTGGCAAAGACGGGGTGTGAGAGTGAGAAGATGAAAAGCAAGTGGCCGAGTGCTTTGAGCCAGAATGTCTTGCCACTGTGCAGAGAGTGAACGAAGATTTAAACTTTTAAAGACCTACAGCGACGCATTATCGGCAAAATTTTCGCCTTCAGAAGATCTTGCCAACACATTTAGATTGAAATTCTTGCATTTAATATATTTCTCAGTCTTCAGCCAACTATTTACAAAAAAAGTAAGGTTTCCGGCTGTCTCTTATACACATCTAGATGTGTATAAGAGACAGGTATAATCCTCGCTTTGCTTTTCATGTTGCATTCAGCGGTCTTAGTATATCTCAGTATTTGTGGAAATGGAAAATTAATATCAGTTTGAATATCAGGCTTCGCAAACATTTTGGTCCCGATTTCGTTAGTCGCAGAGCTTAGTTCCAAACTATATTTTAATGTTCTACAACGGAAATGAAGTTTTGCCCACTACCTAATTGATGTTACCCACAAACTTTACGTATGGTGTTAAAGAAACTGTGCTTCATAGTAGTATTTTCCATATCGTGGCTGTTTCGGATCTCTATTTATCGCCATAACACAGGTTTAAATATTCAAACCTAACTACTAGAGCGATTGCAGTCTAAGCAGGAACTCGCCTAATCATACGACTACCTAATCTTCGTAATGCAGTCATGTCGATGATTCTGTAAGTCTGTAACTATCGCAGCAAGTCCAGTGCCTGTCTCTTATACACATCTAGATGTGTATAAGAGACAGCATTAGAGCGGTCAGACTGCTTTATTACATGTTCAGTTGACACTTGCTGTACAATCGGACTGTTTTTAGGGTAAAATTAGTTATTTGGGGTAACACGTGCATGCAACCTTGTAAATAAGTTCGTGGCTTGTAAATAGTTTGTCATTACTCAGCGTAAATGGCTTTTTATTAAAAATTACCCGGCGACGCATCTTTAAAATGGCCGGCGACGCTTTGGGCTTATAAATTCATATATTGGCGACGCTGCATCCACCCTCTGCACAGTGGTGTGAATGGTCCAATAATAGATCCATTGTGATAGACATGGACGAAGTAGGCAGGAAGTGGGAACTGGGAAGTTCCAGGAAGCATAGTGGCACTGGCAAAGCAGAAAGTTTTTTAGACTCTCTTTCAAGTTCATTTTTGAGTTCTATATGTAGACCAGTAAAGTATTCTCGATACCTGCATTATCATACATAAGAAATTGGTATAAATCTTGAGTTATTGAGGAAATTAAAAATGAACTGATTCCCAAAAAGCTCTGGTTTGTCACTATGCCAGGAAGTGGGCAGTCATTTAGCTAGAACAGGATGACCAGAGCACTCCTCACAATCACATCACACATGACTGATGACTGACATGAGGATGGGGAGCCAAGGTGCACGGTGCAGAGCTTGCAACTTGCAAGCAGCATCGCCAAGATATGAATTTTCTGCCCTAAACGTTGCCAGCTGTCTTCTATAGTTGTTGCTTTTGCTGCCAGAACAGGCATGGATTCCATGGAATATATCTACTTGGCAAGCTGCGACTGAATTTTTGGAGCCTTAGTTTTATGGATTTGCCAGCCATGATTCCATTTCTTCGAGCCGTGATTCTAATTTTTTGAGCTGTGATTTCCATATCTCGGCCATGAAAAGCCATTTATGAGGCATAAATTGATTCACAAAGTCCATGCACGTGTTACCCCAAATCTATAATTTTACCCTAAAACAGTCAAACAGCAACAATAACATTTGTCTTAGCTGTACATGGTGGTTTTTGAGTAAACCCTTGGGCATTTAGCCCCAGCACTCCAGCAGGCACACTGTGGCACTCCGGAGCAAAAAAAACCTAGATTAGTAATGGATGAGTACACTCTGCATGCTTCAAACGTTTTTAAATCAAGTTTTATTGTAAGTGTCCCAGATTACCCCGTTCCCAGTGGTAATTCAGGATGCTTTTATTTTGTGTCTGGCGCCTCATGTATAGCATATGGATATTTTTTTGATACCGGTATGTCATTCGATAGCCCTTGCAAAGAGCTTTAAAATGAGCCTAAACTCGTTTCTGAAATGTTTCATGGGTAAGAAGTTATTAACAAAAAAAAAAAAACGCTCAAAACCGTCCCTTATTACCCCGTATGAAGGTAGTCAGTTAGATTTTAAATTCTTTTCAACAACAAATCCACTTGAATCAAATAGTTCTTAGAAAAGTCTGAATGCAATGCATCGTAACACAAAATATATAGAAGCTACTTTTTGTACTGCTAAATCCAGACAAGTTTAGTTCAATGGCCAAGTGTCTACAAGCACTTCAGTTATCAATCTATTTTGCAATGTAAATAAAAGCTTAACATTACAAATGAGGTGAAAAGTTGCCAAATCCTGAGTGAATCAAATCCAAAGCAAATCGAATTCTAATATAAAGTAAGTTTTAGCTCTCGGCCAGTCCATGATATATCTCCCAAACCAATGAAGAAGTACGAGAGGTGCAAGTCATAATAAAAATCCCAGCTGACTAATAAGTATAATTTGGATGACAATAATCAGTAGGATCACAAGCAATTATTGAGCTTCAAACTAAAGTAACACTCCTAGAGCATAAAACTGGCCACTATAAAATACTGGCTTCAACTTGGCATGCACAATTAATGTTACTCCAATAGATCAATGCATGTAAATTACTTTATTTAAACTAGGAACTACCTACACAAAGAAACGAATTGTAGTGGAGAAAAGTGTCATTACTAACCAAATATGTCTTTGAGTGTTAATTAAAATTGTCTAATTTCCTTGTATTCTTATTGTATCCAAAAACGGGAATTGTTACAAATCTTATATTTTATCCAGTTTAGCGATTAATTTTGGTTTAAAAAATTAACCTAGCAATTAATTATTAGCAAATACCAAACACTAAATACAGGATAATTTTCAGAATTTCCCGATGAATAGTGATAATTCTACGATGATAAATACGTACTTGAATGACTATTATTTAAGACTAGGGTCTACGGTATCTTAAGTATATAAAAAAGCTTAGCCATTTTCTGATCTCATTGTGTAGCTGTGAAATAATTGCATCTAACGAGGCAAACTGTATGTATGTGCATACATATGTACAAATTTTTCAATTCAATCAAATTACGGCAAGCCCATCTCCGCCAATGTGTGTCTATCTATAACTCTGCTGGCGATGTGTTTTTTAGACACATGTTCCAATTGATCATGGAAGATTGGTAATCAATGCTTAGAGATTTGGCTCGATGCTTTACCATTTGCATTTGCAGTCTTTCATATTTTCAATTATTTTCTAAATACCATACATCCTATACAATCAAAGCATTCTTTGAAACTTCTTAACGTAATACATCTTGAAAAAAATATTTACAAACTACTGCTATTATTCATACCTCACAATTGAGATAATAATTAATTATCTTGATTATAGTTTCTTGATTATAGTTTCTTGATTATAGTTTCTTGATTATTACACCATAAATCAGTATTTCATTCTAATTACCTAGTAACAAATATTTAAAACTTTTGTTTAATATTCTTACAAATTCTTACAAGCAGTGTGGAATTCTAGAGGGATAATAAATTTAATGTACACATTAGGCTTACAAGAAAATATACTCTTAACAACAAAGCCATGACATCATGCAGATGTATCTGTAAAATGTATATATTTTTATATCAAACAAACAGCATAGAAAGAAATTAATGCTGAAGGGACTGCAACGGCTGGGACAAAAATATGCACGTTATCGTAAGCAAGCAGCTGTCAAAATTTTGGAACAATTGAAGGTTTAGAATACCATCATAACATCATACCATCAGTGGTGTATACATACCATACCATATAAGAATACGACTGTGATATGCATACCATTGGCCTGGTGTGGTACGACTGACTGATGTGATTGGCTTGATCACAAAAGGGCAGGAAACAAGCAGAGGTCATGCAGTGCTATGTAACGTCTCCTGCATATGTCTGTATGTACATACACACATCACTGGTCATTTATATATGTATGTATTGTATGTATGTCTGTCTGTATCTATCTATATATAGGGTCATCAATATTTAGCGTTACATTGTTTTTTCAAAATCAATACACTCGCAGAACAGTCAAATGTGTTGTATGGAACCATGTGGACTGTTCTCTGGAAGGACCTAAAGTTGTCCCCATTCAAGCATGTCAAAAAACACCAACTGTCTGCTCAAGTTGTTGACAAATGCCTCCAACAATCCAAGATTCTTCTTTCCCGCATTCATGATGGCACGCTGCCAAACCTTGTTTTCAGTGATGAGAAGATATGCAATGTTGAACACCACTTCAACTCCCAAAATGATCAAATTTGGTCGAAGAATGGGACGAAGGATCCCGTGTGGTGATAGGAAGCAATGCCCGACCTCAGTGATGGTCTGGGCAGCCGTAACAGAGTCCTCAAGGAGTCGCTTCTTTTTTGTTGACAAAGGGGTGAAATTGAATCAGAAGAACTATTGAGATGCCATCCTTGTTGGTGCATTGTTGCCCTGGGCACAAAAGCACTTCAAAAAACGCCCCTGGTCATTCCAGCAGGACTCTGCACCATCCCATGGGGCCAAATCAACTCAGGAGTGGCTGTCCGAGAATGTTCCCCACTTTATTACCAAAGATGAATGGCCCCCATCATCACCCAATCTGAATCCTCTGGATTTTGGGATCTGGTCATACCTTGAGAGCAAGGTCTCGACCATTCACCATGGCAGTTTGGACGCCCTAGAGGTCAAACTGCTGAAGGAGNTTGGTTGCCACGCTCCTATTTTGGTTGCCACGCTCCTATTTTGGTTGCCACGCTCCTATTTTGGTTGCCACGCTCCTATTTTGGTTGCCACGCTCCTATTTTGGTTGCCACGCTCCTATTTTGGTTGCCACGCTCCTATTTTGGTTGCCACGCTCCTATTTTGGTTGCCACGCTCCTATTTTGGTTGCCACGCTCCTATTTTGGTAGCTGCGCTCCTATAGTATTTGGTCGCCGTGCTCCTAAATTACATAGATACCTACATGGTCATTTAGAAGGTATTAAGAATTAGAATGTCACTATGGTCACTGATGGAAAATTCAGTTTTGGTCAGGAAACTGATTGTCAATTGAGGGAATCAACTCATCAGTCAGAATTTTTTTGTGCCAAAAAGCATTCATTCATCATTGCTGTGTTTGTGGGAAGGAGATGAAGTGCTCTTGTAAGCTGAACTGAGAAAAGCAACCCAAAACATGATGAATGGAGCTCCTTAGCACAGAACCAATGCTATCAAAATGCTTCCTTTAGATTTTAGCATTGAAGAATTGACATCATGGCCTGGAAATTTGATTTCAGAATTTGATTTCTAGCATGCATAAGAGTAGAGAAGAGGTTCTTTGTAATAGGGGTGAGCAAGCATGAAATATATCTACTTGGTGTGCTGCAACTTTATTTTTTGGGCCATGGTTTATGGATTTGCCAGCCGTGATTCCATTTCTTCAAGCCTAAACTGATTGAAATATTGCAAACTAAAAATAGTTCTGTAAAGTTCAACATTTTTCCTATCTATGTAGAATGAAGCAAGGCAAGAAATCATACATTTACCACCTCTAAAAAATCCATGGAAAAAAGTGTAAAAAGTTAGATTTTGGAAAAGTACCTCTGCTAAGGTCTGTAGCAAAAAAATATTTGCCTTATTAAAAAATTTTACTTACATGAAAGTAGTAAACAGGTGTTGGCTTAAAAACTTGATTGACAGAATTTGTGTAGCTCATTCAAAAAAAAAAATTGGTGGCCATTTCCATGCGATGGGGTAATAAGAAACACCCCCCCAGGGTAATAAGGGACACCCCTAAAAATGCATTTACAGTATAACTTTGGTTAGCAAAGGCTCCAGTTAACAAAAAATCAATTAACAAAGAATTTTGATTACATTTACCTTGCTAAGCGAAAAAAATTTCACCTGACAAAATATTAATGCATCATCGGTCATCACGAAATTGTGCATAGAATGTCATAGATAGAATTGTGCTCTGGGCAACATAGAATGAAAAGTAATTAACCTAAACTATGATTTTTCCTCGAAAAAATATGATGGTTGTCACTAAAATATTCCTTTCTGTTTCAGGTATGTTTTTACAATTTTTTTGTTATAGTGAATTCACTTAATTCAATTAAAGTGGAGCAACATTACAAGCTGTCCTGTAAGCTTAGTTACAGAAGAAATGCTACATTGCTGCTGATAAGAAGCTTGCAGTGGACAATGTAGCCAGGTGGTTATTTCAGTATTTTTCATCGCAAACCAAATCTGTTATTCATTTGTTCACTCAATGTATACGTTCTAATTCAATACCAAACATTTTTCTTTATTTTTTCAGCCATGGGTAAAAATTCTAGTAATTATATTATTCATGCATGTGCTTGATCAGTGACATTGTAAAGTTCTAATAGAAGCAGGCAGATTGATGTCCAATGCTCTGACAACTGCAATTGCCTTGGTGAGTGCTTGTTAGAATCCATATTGTATAAAGTTTTAAAACCAGGTATGTTAGTGTTCATTCAGCTTAATAATCTACAGTATTTATTTCATTCTTGCTTATGTTTATACTTTGCACATACATTTATCCACTTCTTGCAATGCTTGCTTTTAATCTCAAGAACATAAATTGCACAATAGCGAGCTGTTTATATGATTCACTTCAATAACTTTACTGTTTAAATCCTTCAATTTCAATGCTTACTTTTTTATTAGTGAATACCAAACTGTTGTTCATTATGTGTTTCACCCAATAAGTCGCAGTTATTACCACAGTTACAATAGTGTCCATTTACCTTGGTTTACCTTTAATGTCTTGAAATACTCTTGTGTGTTGATCTTATCAATTATATTCTGATCTGAAACTACCGCTTGCTGCTTGATTGTTATGTCAATGCTAAAGGTTTTTGGTTTTGATTAACTGCTGTGAGTGAGGTTCTTTTTATTTGATTTCACTTTTATTGATTATATGTTTTATCTTTTACAGCTCAAATACCTCATTCATGCTCCCAATGTCTGGTTACATTTCATTCCATTTGTGACTGCATCTGTAATTGCGGCCCATACTCTAACAATACATCAATATCCAGAAGAAACTTTCATTCACCTAAATTGTTGCCAGAGACTAAAGAACCCAACATAAGCATTCCATAGTGCCGGCAACAACAAGATTGTTGTCAATGCTCAATGGCATCTGTTGCGATAAGGTAATATCACATCAATAATATGGTAATGTATGGATAAGTTAATATCATATCAATAGAAGAAAAACAAGTAAAAATCACAGAAAATGTCATTTATTCTACATCTACATTATCTGAACAGGAAGAGGAGAACTTCAGAGCACTGTTAGTAATGGATGAGTACACTCTGCATGCTTCAAACGTTTTAAATTAAGTTTTACTTCAAGTGTCCCTTTTTACCCCGTTCCCAGGGTTAGTTCAGGAGGCTATTAATTTGCGTCTGGCACCTTACGAATAGCATGGAATTTTTTCAGAGATGCCATATGATAGCCCTTGCAAATACCTTTAAAATGATACTAAACTTGTTTATGAAATGTTTCATGGTAAGAAGTTATTGAGGAAAAACGCTCAAAACCATCCCTTATTACCCTGTTTGACAGTAGTATAAGACAATATTCAAACTGTTATATGTAATGGGTTTGGCTCGAACTGACGATGGAGCTGGTCTCCGAAACGTTTTCTATAAAGATATGAATTTTTGTGGACTTTTCTTTGCTTTTAAATTCTTAGCATGGAATTTTTTCAGAGATGCCATATGATAGCCCTTGCAAATACCTTTAAAATGATACTAAACTGGTTTATGAAATGTTTCATGGTAAGAAATTATTGAGGAAAAACGCTCAAAACCATCCCTTATTACCCTGTTTGACAGTAATATAAGACAATATTCAAACTGTTATATGTAATGGGTTTGGCGTCATATCTCTAATTTTGCAAGATTATGAACGACTGAATTTTGCTGCACTGCAAACAAATTTCAACTTGTGTGAGTGTATTTGTTTTGTTTTATCAAATATTCATAATTTCATTGCTGTTTGTGATAGCTTGCTGTCTGACAACTAACATGACTGTAACTGTCAGACTTTTGAGTAATGCATTTTATGTTAGAAATACCTAGGAATTGGATTCTTCATAACATGAGAGGAGTATGAATTTCATGGGGCTTATTTACAGCATTATCTTTTGATATTAAATTAGAATAATCATTGAACTAGCACTATTTCATGGCATGCTCAGCGTTGTACATGTCCTGAAATTAAGCACCTGGTAACAAACCCTGGTTACTGAATTATATTCAATTAAGTCCTCATGCATTCAATTAACACTTATGCTGGCTGCTAGAGTTGTGAAGTTCAAAAATTCAAAATCATGACTTATGATTGACCTGATTAATTTTGTTCCCCAGGTATTTAAGAAGATTGTTAAACAACTACGACATGCGGGGCAATTCAGATTCATCAGAAGACATGAACGTCTCCTTGGATGGAGCTCAAGCTGCTGACATCAAACAATGGACGGAAGAGAATAGTCAGACCACACTTCAAAGAACATACATGAATAATTTGGTCATGAACTATCTAGTAACAGGTGATGAAACTAACCTTTATTTTTTTAATATCTTTAAATATTTTAATTAATTTTTTATTTTATTTTTTTAATATTTTCGTCTTCAACTGGTGATAGTTGTACCCTTGCCCTAGCTAGTTGATTTTCATAGTCCTAAACATGCCATTTTTTTAATCATCCAAAATATTGGATGATCTCACCACTTATAAAAGAAAGAATACTATTATACTAGGTATGACAATACTATATTGTCAGATATTTGTTTTATTTCTGCTTCAAAATTTTCACTTTGTCAGTGGAATTTGTTCATTGGCTTTGGCTGCTAAGCTAAGAAGGTTTCTAAATAGTTTTGTTTGATTTGACTATAAAGAAAAATGTTTGTTTTGGAAGCCTGAGACAAAGAGTTCATTCTATTTTACAGCTTCTTCTATGAGGCAGAAATGTTTTGAAGCATTTTGTTTAATTGGTTTTAAAATCATGATTTTTACAATACAACTTATTTGTCATCAAATTCTCTTTCGCTGCAGAGGGATTCAAAGAAGCGGCAGAGAAATTTGCAGTGGAAGCAGGAGTCACTGCGCCTATGGACCTCAGTCTCATGGATGAGCGTATCCGCATCCGCTCTGCCATCCAAGCTGGCAGCATACAAGAGGCCATGAGGATGGTCACTACCTTGCATCCAGAAATTCTGGACGATAATTCTGAGCTTTATTTCCATCTGCAGGTGAAAGTTTACTTATTTTCCTATCTCTTTAGAAGGCTGAGTGTTCAAGAATTAGAATGTTTTGGGCAATCCAAGCTTCATTCAACTGGGGTCCAGTCTCATGAAATTGAAGCAGGAGTGCTTGACACAAAAACTGCTAAGTAGGAGTGCTTGAATAGGAACTGATATATAAGGCTATTACAATATAAGCCTTGCATATACCGTAATGCTAAATAACGGAAGCTTATATATATTGATATGAAAATAACTGAGAGATGTAGTAGCTGTCCGTTATCTTTGCAACTGGATTTTTGCTACTTATACAGCTGGAAATAAGTAGCTATAACAAAGGGAATGAGAGGTAAAAATAGGTGTTTGTGAAAGAAATAGCTTGAAGGCTTTCCATTTTCAAATGTGTTCAAAGGAAGAATGTATTTTGGAGTTTGCTTGAATACAAAATAGTCGAGGTGGCACGAATCCTAATGAAACTAATTTCTCTTCTCCATTACAAAATAAATATTTCACAGGTAACAAATTCTCTGTTTTGGTGATTTTTTATTTGTACCAATGAAAATATTAGGATAAGACTGAAGAAGTCTTCAGCATTGCTGAATTATTACATCAGTAGGACTAAAATACATGGTTATGAATTATTCATGACAAATTTAGTTTGACAAAAAACCCCAAAAGGCTTTTTATTTGAATCTGAATTAGTTTTGCCATAGCAAAATTTTCTATTTATATTCATTAACCAGCAATAAAACACATACCACGATTGCAGTCCAATGAGATAAAAGTGGAAAGTAAAGCGCCTCCTTCTTATTTATTTTAATCACTCAGCAGCTAAAGTAAGATCAATAAACTCAATATTTGTGTACACAACAGCAACTGATGCTGCTGCAGCTGATCCTAAGAAAAGAATCGGCGACAGGCCACATCAGGCCTACACTTCAGCGCCGACATCACTATGTTATGTTATGCTATGTTATGCTATGTTATGTTATGTTAATAAACGGAATATTTGTGCATACAACAGCAACTGGTGCTGCTGGAGCTGATCCGTGAAGGGCGTGTGGAGGAAGCCGTTATATACGCGCAGGAGCACCTGGCTGAGAGAGGAGCGTCTGACCCCAACGTGCGGCAGCAGCTCGAGCGAACTCTTGCCTTGCTGGCCTTCCCGCAGCCTCTGTCTTCCCCTTTTGCTGACCTCCTTCATCCGTCGCACAGACAAAAAGTGAGACAAATTTGTGTTATATTCTTCTAATTGTAATTTCTATGAATTTGCTAACTTTTGCTGACATCCTTCATCCATCGCACAGACAGAAAGTGAGACAAATTTATTATACTCAACTAGTTTTTTTGTTAGTTTTTGCCATTTTTATTATTTCGCTAATAAATTTGAACCAGGATGTTGGTGAATAAATTTATTTATTATTATTGGACGAAAAGTGAGACCAATTTCTCATACTCTTCACATTTTTTGTTCAGTTTTTGCGATTTCTATGAATTTCCTAATAACTTATTCATATAAATTTGCTAATAATAGGTAACTAATTTAACTATTTGCTGAAGTTATTTATTATTATTGGCTTGTGACTGACTGCATGCAAAGTTATTCATGCAATGCTGCAAAAATGTTGTGAGCAATATAATACTGTGTCTCAAAGACCTACTCTCACGCAGATGGCAGGTGATCTGCGGTATTTCTTGATAATCTGTTCATTGCAGTGCCTTAGGAAACTTTTGTGTGATGGCCACGACATTGATAGATCCTATACCGGTACTTACTTATAAGGGTGGCCCAGTGGTTACAGTTCAGAGTACCAAGATTGGCGCAGAGAGGCGCGGGTTCGATCCCAGCTCTGTGTGCCAGTTTCTTGTTAGAATCGGCGAAGAGGCCGGGCGGTTAAGCACAGCTGAATTGTAGCAGTGAGTTGCGAGTTCGAGAACACATCAAGCTGTAAACGTTCTGTGATGTTACGAATCGGCGACAGGCCGCTATTATTATATATAATTCAACTCTGGCGAATTACCGTAATATAGTTGAACTATCCGGTATATTCCTTGTAGCATTACACAGTTGACATCAATAAATGTGTTAAGTCCTGGGTTGTGACTCTCATTAAGTGCTGGGTTGTGACTCTCATTAAGTGCTGGGTTGTGACTCTCATTAAGTGCTGGGTTGTGACTCTCATTAAGTGCTGGGTTGTGACTCTCGTTAAGTGCTGGGTTGGTACTCTCATTAAGTGCTGGGTTGTTGTATTATTGTAACAGGTCGCGTCTGAACTTAACGCCGCTATCCTAAAAGCTGAGAACTTCGAGGAGACGTCGCCGCTGCTGAGCGAGCTGCTGAAGCTGCTGCTGTGGGCGCAGCAGAAGCTCCTGGACGTCGACGTGACGTTCCCTGTCATGACGGACCTCGTCTCCGCGACGCTGGCCTTGCCTGCTCTGCCCTCGGCTAATAATAAATAAATCTCTCTTTGTCGCTTCTAAAATGTTAAGAGTTAGGGTACTTTGTATTGAGCGATTCTTAAATAAATTTGTCTTTGTCGCTTTTAAAATGTCAGGAGTTAAGTCCTTTGTATTGAGCGATTCCTAAATAAATCTGTCTTTTTCGCTTCTAAAATGTCAAGAATTAGGTACTTAGTTTAGGGTATTGAGCGATTCCTAAATAAATTTGTCTTTGTCCCATTTGAAATGTCAACAGTTAGGCCCTACATTTCAGGTACCTATTGAGCGATTTATTTGTATGAGATGTAAAGCAATTTCTAAAGCTCTATTTATTTAATGTGCAAAATTACTTTCAATGCTGAAAGGAAAATGCTCTGCCCTCTGCTAATCCTTAATAAATCTGTCTTTTTTTCTTTTTTGAATTGTCAAGCGTTAGGTATTTTGTCTAGGGTATTGAGCGATCCCTAAATAAATCTGTCTTTGTTGCATTTAAAATGTCGAGAGTTAGATACTTTGTTTAGGGTATTGAGCGATTCCTAAATAAATTTGCCTTTGCTCCATTTGAATTGTCAAGAGTTAAGTCCTTTGTATTGAGCGATTTTTTATGAGGTGCAAAGCAATTACCAAAGCTCTACCTACTGAAGCTCTACCGTATTTATTTTATGTGCAAAATTACTTTCAATGCTGAAAGGAAATATAACTTGCGAAAATATTTGTCGAAGATGGTGTTGCATGTTATTGACAGCCCTCAACATCGTACGTAAGATGTACGTCATTTTGATGGTCCCAATCTTCCTCCTATCAGTATATTTTCTACCATCATTTTGTATTTTTATCGATCAACCAGCAAATAATTGTGATATATTATTTCATTTCATATTATTTAGATAGAATTCGTTATTTAACGTATTTTAATAATAATCTCACAGGGATATTGTGCTCTTTTGAATGACCTCGAACTTCGTTTCTCTGCCGAGGTTTCAGGATTCTATTACAGCAACATTAAAGTTCCGAGATTTAAATCTTACTTCCAGAGGGAAATGTAATCGGGAGCTTTGAAGAAAGATTTAAATTAGATTTCGTCGCACCAACTTACATGCATTGATGCAAGAAGCCAGAGTAGAGCGTTGTTTCCATTGATGGATTAAAGTTTTCATTTGAGGCTATCGCGTTTAATATTCGTGTAATATTTGTAGCTATGATTACTTGTACGGTATTTATAATGCACTTTTGATATATAGCTCGTTATTCTCCATCAGTTATCTTTGTATCCGGCGTCGAGTGAAGGCGCTTTTAAGCGATAAACAATTATTTTTGAGTTGAAATGAAAGAAAAACAAAGAAAACACAAGTTAATGCACCATATCTTTATATTGATATACTGAACAACTTCGAGCGGATAGGAACTGTGAGCATTATTGAGAAAAGTTTTGAAATAATTTAGTAGGTTTTTACATCAATGCGCGCGTCTTTATGCTTTTTAGGTTTTTGCAATCTCTTGTCTGTAAAATTGATCATACAAATGATTAGACTTAAATTCGTAAATTTTTAGTTTGTAACTCATATTCGTACTAATTTTCGGGAAAAAAAATCAACGAAGATATGGGTAGTTACTTGGGGTTTTCTTTGCTTTTAAATTATGGTAAATCTGAAATTTGTCAACTAACGGTACAAATATTATTAAGGCGTTAAACGTGAGTAATCATCGTAATCTCTATTTGTTTATATCCATGATAATTGACGCGGGAAGAGCTACACGAGAAATATGTTTAATACAGCAGGACTCGACCTCAGGGAGACGCTACTGCGTCTAAGGGAATGACAGCTTTCCCTGGGCACCCCTGCGGCACGTTGCTGTCTGCTATATTTTAGTTATTATTTCTATCATTATTATTATTTTTATTATTATTATCAATATTATTATTATTTGCCCTCATATGTCGCTTAATTTGCCTAGGTGGTCGCAAAGTTATCTCAAACCTGGTCGGCTATTGTTTGAAGAAGAATACCTCACTAAATTCGGGTGAATGCAGAAATGGTTTCCCCCACAAATATTTTTCTATCCTATTTTTTTTACTAATATACACTTATTGCCAACTGAATCAGAATTTAGTTCATATAAAGTTTTCTGTACTTGATAATAGAGAATTTTGCAATGTTGAGAGCCTTATGCTGCCGTGGAATTAGCCAGTATTTTGGCACGGTCGTTCTTTGTTGTGGTGACGTGATACAGAACAGTCCACGCGCAGTTACTAGGTGACGAAGTGTTTATTTAAAGCCCATAGGATATATAAGGATCCCATATGGTCTATAAACCCTACAGGGTCTATAACGACCCCAGAGGGTCTATAAAAATCCCAGAATATCTATAGAGATCCTTTAAAGTGTGGTGTCGTTCATTTTATTGAACTTAATTCTTTCGTTGTTCACACCTAATGCGTTGTTATTGCATCTATTGGCCACATTCTCCAGGTAATCAGACCTGGGCATGCTGTATTGATGTCATTATTACGATACAGTCGTCTCACGATGATTAAAATCGTGTTGCCAAAAGTCAATTCGTATCTTCCAACGCAAAATTCACTATCAGTTCCGTTCTAATCAAACGAATGCTAAACTAACCCGATCACTTCAGTAGTTAGGGATGCATTACCAGTTAGTAATTGGAAGAGAATGAAGCATTTCAGATGTCTGAAACATCATTACAGGACATCTGAATCCTCTTCGACGAGCCGGGTGCGCAGCCGTAGACCAGCAAATTAACGCTCAAATCAGCCCTGGAGCCAATATCAACCATCTAAATGCTATAGGTATTGTCATCCTGGCACCTAAGCAGCTGTAGTCAATTGACCTATCTCACCACACTAACTTTAAACCAACACTGCTTCAGCACACAAGTTGCTACTCCACATAGTTAACGGTCAATACGTTGTTCTCCAATGCTTTATAACCCATACCATCACTTCTTGCACATGCTGTTTTCCTAAGGGCATCCCGACGAGCCCACTCTCCTCGTGACCAGTGACTTTTTATGTGAAAAAGACAGTCACTGAAATTAACCTCGCATTCATTCATTCTTGACGCGACAAAATGTAATGAACCTCGCGTCTTACGAACTTTCCTTCGCGTAAATTCGTTAATCAAAATCGAATTGTTCGTTCCCCAAATAGCGAATGTAACTGTTGCTTCAGAATTTTATTTATTTAAAAATATTTGATAGCTAAGCTGAAATGGAAGACTTGCAAAGCAAATCTGCTAAAGAACTTGCAGAGATCATCAAGACTACTCACCGGACACTGCGGCACAATTCCATACACGGTGAGTGAGAACACTTCTGTGTTGCTTGTGTACCAGCTTTTGTTTGACTGTGTTGAAGAATGAGTGCTCACAGCGTCATGCATTACTTACACGAGCTGTGAATTAATCGGACCTTTCATGATGTACGTCGGTTAAAGTATTTATAGTTTCGATTCTTGGTATTCTTGAAGGATATTTGTCAAATTTGTTAGTCTTAAGTTTGTGATCTCATGTTAGACTGTTAACTTTTAACGGAAAAAGTGTGTGTTATTTTAAATATATGTAATCTGAGGTTGATAATCCGCTTTTTGTCGTTATCTCGGGCGTAAAAATTCCTCATGACCACGATCATTGCATATTAAAAGTTGCGTTAACTTCAGAGATGCTGATATTTGCGCTGATATTCCGTTATTTTCGCTACCTCTTTCATCAAAAATTCCTCATGACCACGATCATTTCATATTACAAGTTGCGTTTAGCTCCAGGAACAAGACCAGGGGCCTTGCTCTCAAAACTCGCTACGTGAACGTAAGTACGTGCGCTCTATTTTCTTGTCTATGATTGATGGATTTTGCTTGAAAGGCCGTCAATGATTGGCTGATGAACTTACCATCTCTTGACTTTTTTGGGGGTATGGGCTGAAAAGTCTATGATTGGTGGATTTTGCTTGAAAGGTCGTCAATGATTGGCTGATGAACTTACGATCTCTTAACTTTTTAGCGCATTTTCTCTCATTTATGTTAAAAATGCACTATTGTGCTCGCCATGTCCGTCTGTCTGCCTGTCCGTCCGTCTGTCTGTCCGTCCGTCTGTCCGTGACCTCAAGTTTTCGTCGACGAGAAAATGCGCTCCCTGTCACTCACTGCAGTGAGTACTGAGTTATATATTTTTTGAAAGTATAGGCCCAGTCATTTAAAGGCGCGTGTTGCAGGAGACGCTGACGCGGTGTGGGCGACCCACACGCGCGACGCGGCGCTGCTGGGGCGCTACGCTGCCGCCATGCACGGCCTCGCTACGCGCCACTGGCAAGTAAGGCTTTTATTTGATGTAAGGAGAAGCTTTTTAAATAAGACTCGTGGTGACAGAAGCACCTAAAAGCATAGGGCCGTATTACTAAAACTAGCTTAAGTGTACGTAGTATAGCCGATTATTAAATTGTCTGTGTTTGGTTGGTTAAGCTTGGAAAGACATCAGTGATTAGCTGGCGGAGTTAAGAACTATTAAATATTTTTACTAGTAGAGATCAGGGGCTGTACTCTTGAATATGCGTTTAAAAAGTACATTTTAAAGACTACGTACACTTGTAAACAGGCCGGTGTCTCAGATGTTACACATGTACAATAAATCTATAATTTTATTTTTAACTTATTTTTTTAATATTAAAAAAGTATTATTTTTTATTCTGTCAATTGATTCATGCCTTGTCTCCGACTTAAGCGAGTGTGCTAAGTTTCAAATCGAATGAACAGGTAGAAGTGTATTAAATATATTAAAAGATTTGTACCGTAGCAGACAGACAAAAAATAAAGCTGATTGAGAAGTGTAGTAAAAAATAGTTAGCAGTTAGTTATTCCGTCAGCCAGTTACTGACGGGTTTTCAAAGTATATTGAACTAAATTCAATTGCGCCCCTGGTCAATTTTACATGGCGAAATCGAGATGTTGACATTCTTGAGTCGACTTACTCGTTGTGACTGCGAAATCGTGATGTTGGTGCTCTTACATTGATGTGTTGTTACATAGATTTTTAATAGTGTTGATGTGCTTACGCAATGTGTTATTGTCGAGAGCACTCCTGTTATTTCTCACATGAAGATGTTCTACTTGATCTTTACCTTTATTCTCTCATGCCGATATATCACGCATCATTTCCCGCCAAAAAAACGGTATTGTTATTTTTCTGCCTAATTTTTCTACATAGAGTTCTCTTCAAAGAGCAACGAAGTCTCATAAGCCCTTAGACCGACAGATTTTTTAAAAATGAGCTCTCTTTTTAGATCAATTAGCTGCACAATATTGCTCATTAATCACTTCAATTACCGTAACCGTATTTAATTACCGTATTCACCCTACGTTGTTCTAGAAGTAACGATGGGTATTCATTCATATGGCCATTTCTTTTCACTTGCACCTAGCTCAGTCTTGGAGGTGGGCGACTAGCACCGCAATGTTGTTAACTATTATCTATAAATTCCTAATACCAGTGCCATAATATAAACTTTTATTAACAAGAAATTTTATTTCAAATAGTTTGCATGCTCTACAATGTATTTCTGGCGCAGCTTTGGTGTTCAGTAATACCTACGCTTGTTCTCTTGACTGTCGATGTTGATGTGATGAAGAGCAATAAATCTTGTATATGTTGCCCGAGAGTTGCTTGTTAACCGCATTTCTTTACCGTTTCTACTAATATTATTTAAAAGAGGTAAATTTAAGATTGGCCTACGCTTGTTTCTGTTGTTTCCGTTAGAAGCACAAACTTTCAGAGGAATTTTAAGGAGTAAAAATCCAATTTAAATGCATATAAGTAACGTAAAAATCGGCATGTTTTTCATAAATGAATTGATGCATCGGCATGTTATTCATGTATGAATTAATGCACCGGCATGTTATTCATGTATGAATTAATGCACCGGCATGTTATTCATGTATGTATTAATGCACCGGCATGTTATTCATGTATGAATTAACACATCAGCATGTTATTCATGTATGAATTAACACATCAGCATGTTATTCATGTATGAATTAACACATCAGCATGTTATTCATGTATGAATTAACACATCGGCATGTTATTCATGTATGAATTAACGCATCGGCACGTTATTCATGTATGAATTAACACATAACGTGCAGGAAGACACAGCGAACTGTCGCATGAGGTGGACGTACGAGGCCGTGCAGGAGTACTTCAGCGGCGGCGGCCTGGCGAGGGCGCGGCAGAAGGAGGCGCGTAAACTCCTGTACCTACTGCCTGGGCACGTGATCCTGCCTTGTGAGGGGTGAGTGTCTTGTGAGGGGTGAGTGTCTTGTGAGGGGTGAGTGTTTCCTGCCTTGTGAGGGGTGAGTGTCTTGTGAGGGGTGAGTGTCTTGTGAGGGGTGAGCGTAAACTCCTGTACCTGCTGCCTGGGCACGTGGTCCTGCCTTGTGAGGGGTGAGTGTCTTGTGAGGGATGAGTGTCTTGTGAGGAGTGAGGGTCTTGTGAGGGGTGATGGTCTTGTGAGGGGTGTCTTGTGAGGGATGAGCATAAACTCCTGTACCTGCTGCCTGGGCACGTGGTCCTGCCTTGTGAGGGGTGAGTGTATTGTGAGGGCTGTACTGTCTTGTGAGGGATGAGTGTCTTGTGAGGGGCGAGTGTCTTGTGAGGGGTGAGTGTCTTGTGAGGGGTGAGGGTCTTGTGAGGGTGTCTTGTGAGGGGTGAGCGTAAACTCCTGTACCTGCTGCCTGGGCACGTGATCCTGCCTTGTGAGGGGTGGGTGTCTTGTGAGGGGTGAGTGTCTTGTGAGGGGTGAGCGTAAACTCCTGTACCTGATGCCTGGGCACGTGATCCTGCCTTGTTGCATGAGGGGTGAGTGTCTTGTGAGGGGTGTAGTGTGAGGGCTGTACTGTCTTGTGAGGGGTGAGGGCTGTACTGTCGGGTTACATCTCAAGTGAGAGTTGTAGTTTTTTTATGTGCACAGAACGCGTCTGGTAACTCTTTCGTTCTCAGACTATCGCATAGTTCTGTAGATTAAATTGATATTCTGTTACGAGGAATCCGCCCTTGTTGTCAATAACATCTTAAGTGTCACCTTTATTCCTATGTCAGACCTCTATAATAATAATATAGCGGGCGGTTTCAGTGTTTATTGGGCCGGAGGCCTGTCGCTGATTCTTAACATCTTAGCACATTCACAGCTTGCTGCGGTCTCGAACTCGCAACTCTGCTACAATTCTGCTGTGCTTAGCCGCCCGGCCTCCTCGCCGTTTCTGACCAGAAACTGGCGCACAGAGCTGGGATCGATCCTCTCTTCTTCAATTTTGGTACTCTGAACTGTAATCACTGGGCCACTTGCTCTTGCTTCCTCTGAAATACCGTCCAACGAGCCTTTGACCCGACCTCTCAAGTCGGCCTTCTTCTTTTATGATGTACGTTAAGTCACACGTTCAGCTGTGGTCCATCTTCTTGGTCCACTGGGCTCTCGAGACCATTAGGCTGGGCGAGTTGAGATTACCCTATCTTGAAGAATTAAGTTGGAAATAATGAGTCATTTATAGATTTGCTGGCGATTACCCTTAGTTCGAAGCCCTGTTGCCAGCTTGTGACGCGTTCAGCTGATCTTCCGGCATGTGTTTCCTTACCGCTCTACTGAACGAACTCTAGCTCTATATATCTGTGAGGTCCATGGAATGGCAGTTTGACGTAAAGAAATGATAGCCTGTGTGGTGGGCGAAGTTTTGGTAGTACCGCATTCTCTGGCAAGTGCATGTGCTGCTGACATTCATCAGCAAGTGTGTCAAGCATTGCTGCCCTAGAACTAGACATTGTTCCATCATCACCATTTTGTCTGATGTTCTATCGTGACCAACTTGCTGCCGTCAGATTTTGCATTCTTCTATGAAAAACTTGGATTCAAATGCTACAGACAGCCTGCAATAATAATGCTATGGGGATAAAGCAAGTTTTTCAGCGATTTTCATGCTTCAAAAATGGCAAAAATGTCAATTGATGACCAACGTCTCTCAGGTCGTCCTTTCACTCAACGCATTGAAGAAAATGTTGCAAAAATTAAATCACCGAATCCTTGAAGTCCGATGTAACTTGACGAACTTACGAAACTGTGCCAAGTGACTTGGAGTTCGCTCCAGCAAATTTCAAAGATTTTGGTTTAATGGATAAATAAAAAAAAACAGTTCAGTTTTTTCATCACATACTACTTCATGTGCTTGGGATGCACTTCTACGTAGGCAGGCATTTGTCTGTTTTCTTCACCGTAACCCAAATGTTGTTTTACAGCCTCTTTTCATCGTAATTTACTAAAATTTGAAGCAAGATAGCTCAGTACATCCAAGAGCTCTGAATCATTGAGTAACAGCATTATGATTCTGTATAGATCGGTCGACTTTTCTTCACTATAAGAATGGTCTCTGCCTTGTCAGTGATGAGATGCGCGGCTGATAATGTTGATGTTGAGCTCAACGTACAGCCTCCTAGTTTACGTATCAGGTTATGACGAGAGATAAACTGTATGGAACCATCATCGGAATTGTACGGAACTTGGTGGGCGTGAAGTATACGGAATCATTAATTGAGCAGCTAAAAGTGCGCTAACGGATCCCTATGCATATGTTCAGTCTTAAAATGCCTGGCAAATTACGGACCAGGCAATAAGTCCTGCAGCTATCACAATTAATCATCAGTTATGGAAAGATCGGGTTCCAAAGGCCGGATCCCTTGTGAATCAAGTCACGAAAAGTTCAAGAATCGGCAACAGGCCATATGCCTATTTCTTCAGTGCCGACACTTCTATTCTATTCTATATTCATTATTAATACGTCAAGTCGCTTAAATTTTTGCGCAAAAAATCATCAAATACTTTAATAGATTCACGTAACAATTTTTCGATTTTAAGGAACGAATTAATTTTAAGTTTAGCAGACATATCAACATGTGTTCTGTGCGCAGGCCATCACCGTGCAGTGAGCGGCTGCGCGTGCTGGACGTGGGCAGCTGCTACGACCCCTTCTCCCGCTACCCTGACCTCGACGTACGCTTCCAAAATGGGAAAACTGTCAATTAACTACCAACGTCTCTCAGGTCGTCCTTCCACTGACCACTGCACCGAAGAAAATGATGCAAAAATTGGATGACCAAATCCTTGAAGATCGCCGTATTTTAACGAACGTGCGGAACTGTGCCAAGTGACTTGAAGTTCGCTCGAGCAAATTTTAAAAGAAAATCATGGATAAATTAATAAAATAAAAATCATTCGGTTTTTTATAACATAGGTACCACTTTATATGCTTGGTATGCACTTTTTCGTAGGCAGGCACTTGTCTGTTTTCTTCACCCTAGCCGAAATGTTGTTTTATAGCCTCTTTTCATCGTAATTTACTAAAATTTGAAGCAAGATGGCTCAGTACATCCAAGAGCTCTGAATCATTGAGTTAGTTAGTTCAGTGGCCGTAGTTGCTAGCGCTTCAGGTCGAGCTATCTCGCGCCGAAAGTCACATTGGGCATTATTGGCTAGGGGTAGATTATATCACTGGTGTTTGGTGTTGTGCGGATCATATGTAGTCGAATGCATTGATTGCCCTCAAGTACTCCACGAGTCGGTCAACATTATAGTTCCCTCGCTCTGGTTCCGAATCATCGAGGAACAGCATTCTGCTTCTATATAGATCGGTCGACTTTTCTTCATTATAAGAATACATAGTCTTTGCCTTGTCAAAGATAAGATGCGCGGCTGCTAATGTTGCAGCTGAGCTCAACGTACAGCCACCGAGTTTACGTATCAGGTTGTGACGAAAGATGAACTGTACGGAATCATCAATTGAGCAGCTATGAAAAGTGCGCTAACGGATCCCTATAAATTGTCATTATTAATACGTCAAGTCGCTCGAATTTTCGCGCGATAAATCATCAAATATTTTAATAGATTCACGTAACAATTTCTTAATTTTCTGGAACGAATTAATGTTGAGTTTAGCAGACATATCAACATAATGTTTTCTGTGCGCAGGCCATCACCGTGCAGCGAGCGGCTACGCGTGCTGGACGTGGGCAGCTGCTACGACCCCTTCTCCCGCTACCCTGACCTCGACGTCACCGCCCTAGACCTGCACCCTGCCACCGAGGTTTGTACTATTTTATTGTTCACTCGTAATAACATCCAAATGTTTGGATTTATTCTATTGATATTATCGTGATTTATTCAATGAACGTTTATTGTACCCAAATCCTGCCATAGAGGCTTGTACTATTTTCTTATTCACTCGTAATAACAATCATATGTTTTGATTTATTCTATTGATATTATGGTGATTCATTCAATGAATATTTATTGTGCCCTTTCGATATATCCAACTGATATTATGGTGATTTATTCAATGAGCATTTATTGTACCCAAACACGAGATATTTTCGTAAAATGAGACCGTGTTTAAGTCACATTTCCAGGTTTCATGTTCTGCGAACTCGAGTTGAGCTCTCAAGTTTAGAAGGAATATTAATTTGGATAGTAAAATTACCAGAAAGGTAGACAAATGTAAATTTCTTCGTCACTTTTCATCCACAGACTGTGCATCAATGCGACTTCTTGAACCTCAAAGTGGAAACCAACGAGAGTTCATCCCAGCTGTCGGCCAGCAATACGGTGGCCATGACAAATGAGGCGTCTGATAATACCGTACTTCAGGACATCACACCTCAGACGCCGCAAATTGATCAAGATAGCTTGGATGAGCCTAATAAAGTTGAAAGACACGAAGCTCGCGTCGGAGCGATCACAAGTCTGCCAGCCATGAGCTTCAATGTCGTAATTTTCTGCTTATTCTTGGAATACATTCCAGTGGCGGAGCAAAGGCTGCGATGTTGCAAGATAGCAACGGAGCTCCTGAAGCCTGAAGGCATCCTCGTCATCATCACGCCAGACTCCAAGTACGAAGGCCATAACAATTTTCTGTACAAGGCCTGGCAGGTGGCGCTGGCCGAGCTTGGCTTAGCCCGGATCAAGTACCAGAAGAAGGAGCATTTCCATGGCATGGTCTTCAGAAAAGGTTTGTGCCGGCAAGTTTGGCAGCAAGACTCGCAAAGAATGCTAAACGAGATTCAAGAGAAAATGACAGCCGTGCGGCAAGAAAAAAGTCAAAATAGAAGTCGTCGCGCCAAGCAAATGATGTTTCTAGAAGCGGCGAGCATTTGTAATGGTTTGGTAATTCCCCAAGACTTGAAAATGAATTCGTCAGAACGTTCTCCAGCACACCGCATTGAACAGCATGAAATTTCAAGATCTTTTGAAGGCAAAAGAACAGAAATGACGACAATAGAGAATGAAAGCGAATCTGAATTGATTTCTGGACTGAACGGAAACAACGAAAAAATAATTACCGTCAATATTGAAGAGAATGAGGGTGAAATCCCACCCATATTGAAGAAAATCATCACGGACCATCAAGTAGCTGAACCTGAAATGACAACGAGCGCACCAGACACTGTAACTCGGGAGGCAACACTTACTTCAGGTGTTGCGGGAACAGAGAAAATAGAACTTTTCAACGTTAATATTTCTGAAGAAGCAGATAATTTAAGAAATGCTAGCGTGAAGCGCTGCGAGAATACATGTACTTCAATTAAAAACTCGAGCTTCTCCACTCCTGATAACGCCAAGAAAAGAAAGACTGATACTGACGATGGACTACAAAGACCGTGATCATTTGGTATCTATTAGCGGATTTATATACTCCAAATAACTGCATCAGCTCCTGAAAATTTTCGAATAAAATCTCCCTTTTACAATGAACTTTTTGTGCGGCAATCCATTGATGATAGTTGTAAATGCCGGGCAGCAAGGCAAACCAAGCATTACAAGCCATAAAGGAACAAAAATATTCGAAGGCGTTCTCAAATAACACAATAAAATTCCAGCTCGTCTTTCAAGTGTAGGAAATCAGATTAGTTAGAAGTTTGATCCAACTTTTCAACCCTGCCTCTATATATCTATTGAATTATCTCTATTTATTTGATCCAGTCGTAACACGAACTTGCTAATGATAATCAGGGGCAACAACCAACATCATGCTGTGTTAATAGATATTTTCTCGCATATTGAAATTGTTTCTTTGGATCTTGGCTAATTTCGGTTCTTTTGCTGCTTTTCTGCTTCTGTTGATGGTAAAGAGCTATGTTTTGTAGTCATCATTGAGGTGCAATTAAACTAAATAATCCAGTGAGAATACTTTAAGACATTTTCCGTATCCCTTACACTATGACATGCTACAAAAATAGAGCACCTAAGCGACATGGAGTAAGATGTTAAACTTTACTGACTAGATATGAATGTAACAAATAAGATGCATTTCACCTTCTTTATAACCCAACAATCTGGGTGCACTCAATTAGCAGGACAACGTGTATCAAATAGATAGGATTAGCAAAGCAGGATATACCTATATACCTACCGTAATATACAAGACTTATTAGAGCAGAGTTCGGTCACGACGTACATGTACAGTGCTGTTTCTTACTCTACTTTAGTGCTTATATCTGATATTATAGCTTATTGTGTAACTTAATGGAAAATACAGCTTTGCCTGACGAGCCAGCAAACGAAGTATTACCTTAAGTCAGGTAAGACGTATCATTATCAACAGCAGTGTTGCCTGAGGAGCTCTGAAATAAAAGCTTGGTTACTACATAACGCGAGTCGCTCGCCTCATGATGCAATGCCTTTTGTTCCGAGGCATCAGATATGATACGAGAATAATCATAAATTAAATAATTCCAAACTATAGGAACAAAGTGATATTGGCCATTTAAAGGTAGTATTCAAAATAATTCAATTAAATTCTCTTCTTTAGAATATTACAGAAGTCAATAAGGCCGCATTGAAAAACGTTGCCATGAGATCGAAAAGACCGAATAGGAAACGAAGTTCAAGGCTTAAACACAGAGTGCCTTAAAGAGATGGAGTTAAGGTGCAGGTTGTAATTACTGCTACATTTACCATACAAAAAGCTTATATATGTGAAGCCTGTTGCTTCGTACAGCCATGCTACATATGGGACATTAGCTGTCACATTTGAAAAAACAGTCTAAGGTATCTTTCAATACCTTCACATTATGACGTCAAAATGAAGGATGGCTTGGACGTTCCGCAGCTCATTGAACAACGAAACAAGAAAGCTTTCGGCAAAGAGGAAATTCTAGTAGCAATCAATGAATTCAATAATTCTACTATTATGAAACTTATAATGTTATAACTATCAGTAATAACTTGCAAAATAAAGCTCAAATGTATCTTAAGTGGAGTTAAATCATTGTAAAAATAGCCTTATTCTAGTAAATACAACATCTAATTCTCCCTATTTTTATGGAAGACGTCAGTAAGGGTTGAGGACATTCCCATCAACCCCACTCTTCAACTTTTGTAATTTACATTTTTCACTGATCACTTCATGATATCTTACGAAAGATCTGAAATCATTTCATAACCTTTTATGAAAGATCTGAAATTAGACACGGAAATGAAGCAATTTTTCGAGAAAATAACTGTCTTGGCAATTACGGGATCAATGGTGTGGGAATTTCTTGGCGGTAAACTAGGGTTTAAAAATACTGTGCAATAATAATAATAGCAAGAAACTAGTGCAATATTTTTTGCAATAACAATTGAAATGTACAATCATGAAGCTAAACACAGAATCAGTATGACGAGGGCTTGTGGACACAGAAAGCTATGAACGCAACACATTAGCTATGAACATTCATAGGTAAATCATACCAAAACAGATTCAATTACAATGCACAATGGCTTTGTCATGATAGCAAAATAAAAAATTTACCCGCAAAAAAATTGCTCAAATGAAAATTACTAACACTCAAACGATATTGAACTTGTGCACCAGAAAGAACTAAATTTGTTCAAACTTGGATTCAAATTTTGAAAGACCATCAAAAATAAAAAATGTAGAGTAGTCAGTCCTAGAGCTTATTTTCTTATTCGAGCCATAATGTTGAAAAAATAATATTGAACAGATATTGTAAGAGGAATAAAAATATTGGTTTATATTAATAACTCGATTGTATTCAAACTTGAATAAAAAAATAAATTTAATTGATAATGATAACTTGCAAAAAGCTGCCACTTAATATTTGTTCATTTAGAGCTTAAGCCATATAGGTAATAGGTACTCAACACTCATAAGAGGGTATCAAGTATATAAATGAGAAGTCATTATTAAATTTATCCGTATCATTTTACAACCTATAATACAGCAAACCACTTTATCAACATATAAAGTACTGGTAGGATTTCCTGGCAGATTGATCACAGCAAGAAAGAATTATGAAATTCCATTAGCTTCTTCCATACATGGGCTTTATGGTTTTGGAATAGCCTTGACAATAAAATTTGTTTTTTAATTAGTTTTTTTTCTGAACCACGTAGAAGCCTGCTTTCCACTGTCAAAATGTAACCTTTGCAAGCTTGAACTAGTATAACAATCTTAACACATGTAAGTGTACAATGGGCAAAAAACAATACCAACAACAGTATCATGTGATAAACTTATAATCTATTCTACTGTTCTAATCTAATCTAGGTACTTATCTATTATAAGTTGCAGAAATTTTGCTTTGACCTCAACAAAAAAAAAACTTCATCAGAGAAGCCAACAGATAATATTTGAACTTAAGGCTTTAATAAAGAATGGCATTCACTTCATCTGAGTTCATACACACTCAGATTTTAATTTATATACTTGCTTTTTGAAGCTTGAGTAACAACAAAATTTAATGTTTTGAGTAGTTTTCACATCAGGACATAAATAAGCTAAAAATATATACAGGGTTTGTTTTAATGTTGATAAATAACTGCTGATCAGTTCATTTTGTCACCTCAACAAGTAAAGCAAGTCAGGCGCCTCCTATCCAGCTTCTACTCTAATGAAAGTCACAACTATGAATGGAAATTCATTTTTGTAAGTTAGAGGCTGTAATCAAGGACTACTAATTCCATTTATAAAAAATATTTGTAAAGATTTTTAGATGTAAATTTCTCTGAGAAAAAAATCAATAAAGCAGCAGTACATGAAAATTATTTTCTTTAGTTTAAATTTTGCTCAGCGCTTAGAAGCAAAGATCATGGTGGCTGTAGCGAGGCCCAGCCCCATGGCAGACCAGGCGAAGAGCTTCCACATGGTGTCTCCCAGCTGGTCTTCACTAGGGAACTCTTCAATAAGTCTCTCCTGCAATCAATAGAAAATAAGAAGCTGTTCATTTCTGACAAAGATAGCATGAATCAAGAAGGCATTGCAAGAAAATAATATAACAAATTGATAGATGCAAATAAATGTACTTGCCATGGGAATATCTCAACAGTTAAGTAAGCTGCAGTGATTGTTTTTTCACATTACACAAAAGAATCATTAAATAAAATTCAATGCTCAATGCAACCATTTGGAAAGGTTCATTAGAGATATTGAGTATATAATACTAAAAGTCATATGTTCATTCTCAAACATAACAAGAATAAAGTAACTCACCCATCCACCTTGCTGCTTCACAAAAGGCCCCGCAGTATCAGCAACATATTTGCCCATGAAAGCTCCGATGTGAGAGGCGTACTCCACAAAGCCTTTTTCTTTACAGTGCAGCGCCAGCTGAGCTCCAAAAGCATAGAGGGCAATAATTCTACTCCATGTAATATTTTTCTTCTCATTCTCAAATAGTTCATTTGCAACAGTGACAAAAGTTATGTAGCCTGTGTCTTTATTTATGTCCAAACGCTTCATCATTCCTCGAAATGTTATAGAATGTTTAGCTATCAAATGATTCACATTTTTCAATAGAGTTTCTTCCACTTTTCCACACGATTTAACAGTTTGTGAATGAGTAATGCTATCAATAATGAAATTAGCGAGGGCATAAGCTTGTAACACCACTGGATCATCAGGACTTAATATTGTAATAGAACTCACAGGAATGCTACTGCAAACATCGGAACTTGACGAGGTGCCTTCTCTAGAGCAGCAAACAGTTGTGGTCTTATTGATACAACTAGCACTTTTACTAGTACTCTTTTTATCATCACTACTGCAATTGCTGGCAGTTGAGTTTCTATCACTAGTCAAAGTACAATCATTGGTTATTTGCTCTGGTTTAGAGATTTTCACATTGGTAAACAAAGTCTTACAGTCATGATGCTGGGAAGGACTTGGTCTGCTGGATTCTGATGTTTTTGTTACACTCGAACTCAATTGAATTGCATTCTCAATAGACACCACATCTTTTTTCAGGGTTCCATCCACTTCTGAGCTCCCCGGTTGTGTGCATGCTGGAGTTGAAACTGAATTAGCAAGTGAAGTAAGTGGCTCAACTGGTGAACATACACCATTGACTACAGTTTTGGTCACTTCTGTGATTTCTGGTACTTCCTTTGATGAACTCATATCAAATGACACACAAAATATAGTTCCACAAATTATTGATTTACAGAAAATATGTTCATGAGTCAAAATCTCATTATTTTAGAAGCCTATGAGGACTCAATGTGAGAGGCCAATTTTTCCAAATTTGCTCTTGATGAAAATAGCCAAGTAGTTCATGACTCATGAGAAAATCAAAACAACAAACTGACAATTGCATTCAAAGAGACTATACCATTTGATGAAGAGTTTATCTGGAAGAAAAATGAGGAATGAGAGCTTAAATAAAATTAACACCCCCAGCCAGACTGGGGGTGTTAACATTACTGCAACAATAGATGTAACCCTACACATTACATACAAATTAGAGTCAATGGTTGATGGAAACATATATAATTGACCTCTGCTAGAATTCGCTCTAAGTTAAAAGTTGCAAGTTAATGACATACTACCTACAGCAAATGGGTTTTAAATTTTTTCATTCTTTCAACATTCGCTTGGAGGGTGAATGTGAACAATATTGCCAACTACAGCACAGCTTTTTCTATTGCAATACATCAATTACAGTTAATGACTATGTTGCCTTGGGAAACATTTTTATAGCTTAAAAATCAAGTTTATTAAATCATCAAAATAATACTTTCATTAATCACCAAAATAATACTTTGATTTGAACTACCTACATGTCACATTGGTGACTAAGTCTTCTTAATCTTTCTCACAGGACTGAGGGCAAGATTTAAGAAACAAGGTATTAGCAAATACACAATTTTTTCAGCATAGAATTTGAAAGGCCTTCATCAGAACTTTTGGCATTTTAATTTAGTATTATTTAAATTTAATCTACAAAATAATAATAAATTTTAATTGAAGCCTATTTATCAATAACAGCTGTATTAAAGATTGATACAGCCTGGTCAATAGCCCAGTTCAAAAATATCATCTTATGAAAAAAGGAAGTTCTAATTTCAAATTTTATTTTTCAATTTACCATGACTTCTTGAGCATATATTCCCAGCAGGCATCTGACATTAAAACAATGTTGATTATTGGTTGATTTCAGGTTGAAATGTCCAACTACCAAAATAAATGTCATATCAAAATCAAAATCTGACTAACACTAGAAGGGACACAAAACAACCTTATTTCAATGTTGATGTAACGTTGATATTGGTAAGTTGCATTTTTACTAATTTTGAAATATTGAATCAATGTTGATTTCAGGTTGAACTGCTAAACAACCAAAATTAAATGTCAATATCAATATCGAAATCTGACCAACACTAGAAGGGACATAAAATAACCTATTTCAATGTTGAAATAATGTTGAAAATAACATCTATATGGGTACTTTGAATGCTTACTAATTTTAAAATGTTGAATCAATGTTGATTTCAGTTTGAAATGCTGAACAACCAAAATTAAACATCCAATCAACGTCGAAATCTGACCAAAACTAGAATGGACCTAAATCGTAAAACAACCTTATTTCAATGTTGAAACAATGTCGATAGGTATTGGTATGTTGGATATTTATTTATTTTTAAATGTTCAATCAATGTTGATTTCAGGTTGAAATACTGAACAAAAATTAAATGTCCGATCAACGTCAAAATTTGACCAAAACTAGGAAGGACATAAAACAACCTTATTTCAACGTAGAAAAATGGTCGATATTGATATGTTGAATGTTTAGCTATTTAACAGCATGGAACCAATGTCATCACACCAACATTGAATGAAATACATATATATATAAGTGTACAATTAATGACCAGAGATTGGATTGCATTTAAATTTTCAAGGAGTTGAACAATTCTTTAGCTTATTTCTATTGCTCATGCTTGCAAGCTACCATGGTCCAGGTTGCTAAGGCATCACGCGGTCTCCAGTGGTCCCGGGTTCGAATCCCGCTATGGACGAAAAACAGGTTGGTTCTTCAACATAGATTCAACCAGCAAATTTGAAGTTTCAGCAATGTTGTAGTAGCAACATTGATTCAATATTGCATTGTAACGTCAGTACAACATTTAATGAGAGACATTGCTTGAATTTTCAATATAAATCTCTTTCCACCGCAATCTCAACGTCGTAATAGGTAGTTGCTTCAACCAGAGAATTCAATGTTGCAGCAATGTCGTAGTAGCAACATTGATTCAATGTTGCATTGCAATGTCAGTACAACATTTCATGAAAGATGTTGCTTCAATTCTCATTCTAAACCTCCTTTCACCCCAATTGATTCAACCACCGAATGCCTACCAGGTTGCCAACCCTAAATTTCTCCATTAGATCATGATCATGAAAGACAGGAGATACCAATTACAATATACTGTAAGTGCAGGGCTGAAAGTGACTCTGAAATTGCTCTCTGAGGCAGTGTTTGCTACTGCAAACTGGGTTCAACCTCATTTCCTATTAACCAATATGATTTAATGCATGCCAAGGGCCCTAATTTGTTACATTAATGAATGCAGTCACCTCTTTGGTCTGGGCATCTGTGCCTCTCTTTTCATTTCAATGCTTCAATCTTATCTTATTCCTTCAAGTTGGGCCAACCATTGTATCATTTCTTTTGTACTTGCCCCCCATTAACATTTAACCCCTGAAAGGCATTCATGCCACTTCTGAATTCAGCTAGTACCGTCAACCGGGGCTACTCGGGACGGGCGGGGCTACTCGGGACAGTCCTCTGACATGGCGTAAACCTGTTATAGTAGCAAAACTAATTGGAATATTGCAAAGCTAAATATAGTGGCGTAAACGTCAACCTTTTTCCTTCTATGTAGTATAAAGGAAGCTCAAAAATACTACATTTACTAGCTTTGAAAAATTCCTGAAAAAATGGTGAAAAACGCTATTTTGAAAAGTTACTTCTGCTAAGGTCTGTAGCAAAAATAAGAAGTTATTAACAGTTATTAACAAAAAAATGCTCAAAACTGTCCTGAGTAGCCCCAGTTGACGGTATACTTTTTTTTTGCTACAGACCTTAGTAGAGGTATTTTCCCAAAATCTCACTTTTCACACTTTTTTTCAAGGATTTTTTAGAGGTAGTAAATGTACGATTTCTTGATTGCATCATGCTACATAGCCTACATTGATAGGAAAAATTACCTTTGCCCCTCTATTTTTAGTTTTGCAGTAGTCTAATTAGTTTAGTTGCAACAACATTTCTACAAAATGTTGGAGGACTGTCCAATTTACCCTGCCGGTCCCTTTTGTACTGTTTGATGATATTAACTACTGTACATACTTGGAATGCTGCTGCTTGCAACAGCTTCAGCTATGCAACAATGTGATATCATCTCGCAATGCTGCCACGTGTTCATGCTTGTAGCGTATTAATAACTGTTTATAGTTTGATCTCTACTGCTGCCAACAGCTGCAGATGTGTGATGACTGATGACAATCATATCCATGTGCCTGAGGTAGCCATATTAGTAACCAATGAGCTGCATTCAGGTAACCAATGCTGGCTACCACAATGCCAACACTCCCTCTGCATGGACATCTGTGCAAACTTATCAGATTGAGATTATCCTTTGCAAACTGCATAAACAATTGCTTTTAGGAAGCTCATTTTGTGCAAGAAAATTTCTCAACATCATACATCTTACTGAGAAATGTGTTTTAAACATAATTTTTATCAAAGTTATTACAAAACCAACTTTGATAAGTGTATCTTCAACACTCCAGGTATAGCAGTAGACAGTTGCATTGCAACCAAAATTACCAAATTGTTGATCGTGCTCTGTAGCCTCATCCAACCAGCCAGAAGCCGGAAATTTTGAAAATGATGCAGCCACTGGTGTACCTTCTGTTAAACGATTAGTGTTGCCAAGGAGTTGCATATATCTAAAATGCAATAATTTCAATCCTTGTGTGTTGACAAGATCTTAAGACATAGTGGCAAACCAGAGATTTTAGAATCAGTTAGTATTTAATTTTTTTATCTACTCAAATATTCTAATTAATTTCATATGTATGATGCTGGCATCCAAAATACTACCGTCAACCAGGGCTACTTGGGACAAATTTGAACGTTTTTCATTCATAACTTCTTACCATGAAACACTTCATTAATAAGTTTAGGCTCATTTCAAAGCTCTCTGCAAGGGCTATCACATGGCTTCTCCAAGAAAATTCCATATGCTATTCTTAAGGTGCCAAAGCAAAAAAAAGAGTGTCCCGAGTAGCCCCGTCAAACAGGGCTACTCGGGACACTTGAAATAAAACTTCATTTCAAAACATTTGAAGCATGCACAGTGTACTCATCCATTACTAACAGTACTCTGAAGTCCTCTTTCATTGTAGATGATGTAGAGGTAGAATAAATGACATTTTCTGTGATTTTTACTTGTTTTTCCTTTATTGATGCAATATTACCGTATTATTGATGCAATATTACCGTATCCATGAACATGCCATTGAGCATTTACAACAACCTTGTCCACTGCAAGCTTCATATCAGCAGCCTTATAGCATTTTTCTGTATCTGTAAGCTTACAGGATGGCTTGTAATTTCACACCATTTTAATTGGGTTAAGTGAATTTACTATAAGAAAAAGATCATGAAAAACGTACCTGAAACAGATAGCAATATTTTAGTGACAACCATCATATGTTTTGGAGAAATAAATCAAAGTTTAGGTCAATTACTTTTCATTCTATGATGCCTGGTGCACAATTCTATACATGACATTCTATGCACAATTTTGTGATGACCAATGATGCACTAATTTTTTGATAAGTGAATTTTTTTCCCTGATCAAGGTAAATGTAATCAATATTCTGTTTTTAATCAATTTCTTTCTTAACTAGAGCCTTTGCCAACTGAGGTTCTACTGTAAATGCGTTTTTGGGGGTGTCCCGAGTAGCCCCGCTGTGCGGAAATGGCCACCATTTTTTTTGGGTTGAGGTATGTAAATTCCGCAAATAAAGTTTTCATGCTGACACTTGTCTGCCACTTTTTTCTAAGCGAAATTTTTTAATACGGCAAATATTTTTTACTACAGACCTTAGCAGAAGTAACTTTTCAAAATGTTTTTTGCCATTTTNCTTGCTGCGCCATGCATTCCTTCCACTCACCTGTGTTCTCTCTTTCCAGACTCATGAATGTGAATCACTCTCAGATAGATCTTTTGAGTCAGTGCATGTATTTGTGCCAGCCTTAAGCTTATCCCTGTGCCGTGGTTGATGGAATTGATGCAAGTTTACCAGACATTTGATGCTGCGACGTGCCTTGCCTGATCCTGCTGCTTGCTTATTGCCTGCCTGCTTTTGCCCCTTTATGGGTGAGTAGTGGCATTTGCCTGAACCAGGTTTTAATGCTCCCACTCTTTTATATATTCACCATTTGTGTTACATTTATAATTGTGTCATGTGTGCCAATGCATTTATTGCATTATATTTTATTATGTTACATACTTGTATATCTGTCACTTGCTCTCCTGTCGTGCACTAAAGCCAATTCCCGCATTTCGTTCACATGTAGGGCATCAAGAGTTGAGTCTAGAAAAACCTGGGAATTAAACTGAATCCAAGGGCATCCTTCACAACTCCAGTGCAGCAAGTGAAATTGGATTGCTTCTTGTGGCGGGCTGTTGACAAACACTGAGAGAACAGTGATTCCTTTGAGTAACCTGCCTCAACCTTAGTGGAAAGTGACTTGCTGAACTAATTTTCACATTGTCCGGAATTATTGTGCCAGTGCAAATGTTTTATTGTGATGTTCTAGAAAAAAAAAAGAACCAATTAATTTAAGATGGTAATTAGAGACAGATTTTATTGCCTGACCATGCGTTTGCCATTGGTATCTTGTGTGATGTCAGCCCGTGTGGGTGACCTTGGTTAACTGGTTCTTTTGTTTTAGCGATTAGGACTTGCGATTTGCTAGTTGCAACAAGGAGCGAGTGCCTGGTGATTTCGCGAGATTTCGGCTGTGTTTTTATAGTGCAAGCTTCAACTGCTAGCATGCCTTGCTGCTTCCATACCATCATAACACTACTAACCCCATTTCACTCTACCCCAACTGGTGGTGTCTGCACACTTTGTTGGTTGTATACTGGTTTCAGTGTTTCATAATATATTTCTCTAAGTTGTGCCCAGGTGGTTTCAGTAGCCTTACATGCCAGTCTTGTCCACCGCTGTACCATCTACCTCTTTAATATAAATATTAAACTTACCGGGGCTGAAGGCCTCCCCTTACAATGGGGCGGTCAGAAACGATATGGAATGAGGTATGGGAGGGCTGGAGGGGAGGAACTGGGCACAAGCCAGATCCAGATGCGCGGCTAATGGGAGGACGCCAGTCTCCTGGTGAAGGTGGGAGATCGGGGCCATTTTGAGGCAGCTGGTGGCTAGTCTCAGTGCAGTGTTTTGAATTATCTGCAGGCTGGCAACTGCTGTGCATGAGGCAACAGGGTACCAGATGGGGGCTGCGTAGTTGAGGATTGGGCGCGTGATAGCTCGGTAGGTGGCAATAATGTCCTCCTTGGAGAAGCCCCAGTTGGTACCAGCTAGGGCTTTTAGGATGCGAAGAGAACCTGTCGCTTACGTGGTGATGGCTCTTGCATGAGGGGAGAATGTGAAGTGCGTATCCCAGGTGACGCCCAGGATTTGGGGGGTTTTATCCAGAGGGATGAAGCCGTTGCAGATAGTGGCAGCAGGGTGGAAACAGGGGGGTCGGGGCAACACTCAGTTTCTTGGCCGCTGACCAATCCGATACGTTCCGAAGGAGGGCAGCAAGCTCAGCCTCAGCAGCATCGAGCCTTGGGGACGACACAAATATGGTCAGATCGTCTGCACATGAGGCAATGTTGGGGGTTGGAACTGGGATATCGGAGATGAAATGGTTAGAGAGGGCCGGCAAGATGACCGAGAACTGGGGCACTCGGAAGTGAACAGCCCTGAAAGGCAACTGCGTTCTGAGATAGAGGCAGGACGCCAGCCTGCCTCTAAGGTAGCAGCACAGCCGTCGGACCCGGTTATGATGTAGGTCCAAGGCCGCGATCATGCTCAGAAGGAGGGGGTTGGTCAACGCTGGCAAAGGCCTTNACAGTGTGTATTGAAATATCTTCTGCATTGGCAACAGGAATTCCATTGACATACCGAAGAACAGTTTGCACACTTTTGCACATGATTTCATTACATAAGCAGCAATGTGAGTTTGCTCAACAAATTGCTTACGCAGTGTGAATCAGAGCTGGAAAAGTCCTACTTTCTTTCTGAAATATCGCAGCTCTAATATTATATAATTTCATTAGGTGTGAAATCTTGTGGCTCTAAATCGAAAAAAAAATGATCATGACCTAAACATCACCGTTTTTTAACATTTGCTAAGTTCATTAGTTTGGGAGATAATTTAGGCTTAATGAGGAAAATTGATTAATATGGGGAAGAAGTGAAAAAAATGATTATTTATCATGTTCATTCGCTCAAGGGCATTGCGAATGAATAGTTTCGTTTTTAATTTGGTAAAGATCGCTTTTAATTTCATAAAATAATGTGTGGAAAACGTGCATGAAAATTTGTCATGTAAGTTTATCTTGAAAATTTGTTCACAAAGTGTCGGATCAATTTATCATTTGCAAAAAACCCCTCAACACAGCGTTTGCTCTAAATCAGGAATTGAATCGAAAGCGGAATCCGGAAGGAAAATCCGGATAGGCAAGCACTTGAACGTCTCCTCCTATGAAAAATGCGCCTGTTATTTCTTTTCTGAATGAGAGAACGTAAGCTAAATATGAACCTAAAGTCCAAACGGCCAATCATAGCTTGATGCATGTTGTCAATATACGTGTTGCCAGCTGCAGCCAACCAGCAGTGCGTTTTGAACTGGCGCCACGTATGGTTGTCGATGCATGTGCTTCCAGTCAATTCATAGTGACAAACCAGACTCCAGTCCAGAGATTTTTCAGAATCAGTTCATTTTTAATTTTCTCATTTACTCAAGATTTAAACCAATTTCTTAAGTATGATAATGCTAGAAGTGGTATCCATGATACTTTACTGGTCTACTTATAGCCTGTCTCTTATACACATCTAGATGTGTATAAGAGACAGATCGCAGCTCTAATATTATATAATTTCATTAGGTGTGAAATCTCGTGGCTCTAAATTGAAAAAAAAATGATCATGACCTAAACATCACCGTTTTTTTAACATTTGCTAAGTTCATTAGTTTGGGAGATATTTTAGGCTTAATGAGGAAAATTGATTAATACGGGGAAGAAGTGAAAAAAATGATCATTTATCATGTTCATTTGCTCAAGGGCATTGCGAATAAATAGTTTCATTTGTAATTTGGTAAAGATTGCTTTTAATTTCATAAAATAATGTGTGGAAAACGTGCATGAAAATTTGTCATGTGAGTTTATCTCGAAAATTTGTTCACAAAGTGTTGGATCAATTTATCATTTGCAAAAAAACCCTCAACACAGTGTTTGCTCTAAATCAGGAATTGAATCAAAAGCGGAATCCGGAAGGAAAATCCGGATAGGCAAGCACTTGAACGTCTCCTCCTATGAAAAATGTGCCTGTTATTTCTTTTCTGAATGAGAGAACGTAAGCTAAATATGAACCTAAAGTCTAAACGGCCAATCATAGCTTGATGCGTGTTGTCAATATACGTGTTGCCAGCTGCAGCCAACCAGCAGTGCGTTTTGAACTGGCGCCACGTATGGTTGTCGACGCATGTGCTTCCAGTCAATTCATAGTGACAAACCAGACTCCAGTCCAGAGATTTTTCAGAATCAGTTCATTTTTAATTTTCTCATTTACTCAAGATTTAAACCAATTTCTTAAGTATGATAATGCTAGAAGTGGTATCCATGATACTTTACTGGTCTACTTATAGCCTATAAGTAGACCAGAGTCCTATAAGTTATAGGACTCAAAAATGAACTTGAAGGAGTGTCTAAAAACTCTCTGATTTACCACTACTCAAGCATTACATAAGATATAGCCTATATAGGCCAGGCTGCATAGGGTGGATGCAGCGTCGCCAATATATGGGTTTTTAAGCCCTAAGCATCGCCAGGTAATTTTAAGATGCGTCGCCGGGTAATTTTTAATGAAAAGCCATTTATGCTGAGTAATGAAAAACTATTTACAAGCCATGAATTTATTTACAAGGTTGCATGCCACACTCAGGATGATGTATGTTTTCAGTGAATTTTCCCGCGCATTTTCACTTTTTTTAAGCTATTCTGTGCACAGTTGGCGCAATGTAATGAAAATTGATAATCTTTGCGCAGGTGTTCGCGCAATCCCGGCCATCTTTATTTTAGAAGAAATTTTCTCCAAAGTCATATGGCAACACTGAACACCGTCTGTTTACATTTCGTATGTATAACAGCCGCAGTTTACGATTACCATACGTTACGTATCCGACAAGGCGGACAACCGGAAGAGTCAGAAGTAACCCGGACATGTTACATTTTATTATTGTCAGTTCGACTCGCGTAGTCAATATACTCACGTATATTGTCTACTAAAATAGTAAAACTATTTTAGCTTTCTAAAGTACGGCGCACAGCGTATTTTTTTACCAACGTAGTACGGCGCACCGCGCAGGTCGTTAAAATGACCAATTTAAATTCCCGCGCACCTGGCACATCTTCCTGATCATGGGTTGCATGCACGTGTTCTCCCAAATAACTAATTTTACCCTAAAAACAGTCCGATTGTACAGCAAGTGTCAACTGAACATGTGATAATGCAGTCTGACCGCTCTAATGTGACCGCAACTATGTAATCATAAACTTGAANGCGGAAGTTGAAAATTTTATGAAATGACATGTTTGCGAAGTGCAAACCGCGATTTTTTAATCAAACAAAAATTTATGACATTCGAGCCGCGAGATTTCATACCTACTGAAATTATATGATATTAGAGCCGCGATATTTCAGACAAAAATAGGACTTTTCCAGACTAGTCACCTATGAATGCCTTGGTTGCCTTTATCAGTTATGAGGAGTTTTTGACACTGTTGATGACTTGATGTTGTGGACGCTGAAGCAGGCAAAGCAGAAGAGCCGGTATCCTTATCTGAATTAGACATCAATGCACTGCTTTGGCGGCTTGGCCTCCCTTAGCTGAGGCCGCTTGTGACGATGCATCAGCATCCATGGCCATGGACCATGGGACAAGGAGCTATGAGTTGGGACTCGAATTTTGCTCCTCACACTTATCCTATCTATACTAACGATGTTGAATATCTAACTATATATACGAATAATACGATATATATTTGCAATTGAACAGTTAGACTCGGCTGGGCCCTGGGCAGCCTGGACACAGAGCAAAGTAACGTACGTCCGCGACGGTCCGACGTCGTCCGTAGCTTGAATCCATTCAACCCAAAACAGTTTTAACTTTCACTCGTGTTTTCTAAAGTGCGGAAGAATGAAGCAGAGAATTAGAGTTACTGAGCGGATGTAGTGTGATTAATAATGAATGTAGCATTAATAAACCAAATAAATTTTATCTTGAATTTCTTTTCACCTAGTTTTTTTAATCTCAAGCTTAATATGAACTTTCACACCCTCCTAGCCAAAGCTAGCCTCTCCTTTAATGTCGCTTCTACCTGCTTGGTATCCATCTCGGACAAATTTACGGCCTGACACGCGGCTTGTCTTGCGGCCGGTCTCACGGCCAATCTCCAAATTCAGTGACCAAAGAATATCTCCCAAACTAATGAACGTAGCTCGATGAAACATGGTACACGTGTCCAGCAGAACCTAACGGTGACGTTTAGCTCGCGAAGATTTTTCCATTTCACCTTCAATCGTGAATTATACGGCAATTCGTGCCGAAATTTGCAGTGACCAAGATATTCCTTTTAAACTACCGAATAGATTTGAACAAAACTTTGATTATATATTCCTAACCTTCCAACGATGATGTTTAGCCCGTGACAAATATTTTGGTTTTACCTTCGTTTGCGAGTTTGTTCCATTTCACCTTCATTCGTGAGTTATAGAGCAATTCGGGCTAAAATTTGCAGTGACCAAGAACTTCCTCCTAAACTACTTAACAGATGATGTTTAGCTCGTGACAATTTTTTCCGATTTTGCATTCGTTCGCTAGTTATATGGAAATACGGAGAAACGACAGGCATTACTGAAGCCGATTGTAAATTTGCATTGACATAGAGCTGTATACGTATATGGTATAGCCGCNGGTTAGATTTGTATGTTCAAAGTTTCGTTTAAATCTTTACAGTAGTTTAGATGAAATTTCTTGGTCACTCCATATTTTGGCCCGAATGGTTCTATAACTCACGAATGAAGGTGAAATGGAAAATTTTCACGAGCTAAACATCACCGCTAGGTCATAAAGAATACGTGTACCAAGTTTCATCGAGCTACGTTTATTACTTTGGGAGATATTTCTTGGTCATTGAATTTGGAGATTGACCTTGAGACCGGCCGCAAGACCGGCCGTAAATTTTTCCGAGACGTGCTTGTTATCCATTTTTGAGTTTTTTACTTCCTACTAACAAAATGAACATGTAATCTGTTGTAAAGGCCTGACTCCGGAATGTCCTTTTTCAGAGCCACTATGTCCCAAATACAAATGACCGTGCTCCGTATAATACAATGTAAAACACATGGTTGAACTAGTACAGGGTGGAGCGCGGTAATTTGCTTTTCTGCACTGCATGCTGTGACGGCACTGTCGGTCGAAGACAGGGGAGAGTGGGCGAGTACAGTGGCTGACGGGAGATTAGTTTTTCTCTGGCTTTCAGTTGCCATAATGCAGCGGACACGTGAGGAGAGGTAATTTTGTATAGAAGCGTATTTTTCAAATGGCCACTCGATCATTGCAGATCGTTTACGATTCGCTGTTCCTCCAGGCGGACGTGTTCCTGGAGAGCAATCAATTGTAAATTGGGTGAATGCATTATGAACATCAGGGAATGTGTCATGTCTACGAAGGGGACCTGAGAGAAGGATTACAACACCACAAAACATCGAGAGAGTTAGAGCAGCAGTACTGCAATCTCCGAAACGCTCTGCTCGGAAGCAATCATTCGCTCTTGGCATTTCAAGACGTTCTTTCCGCCGGATTCTTCATGATGAACTGAATTTTTACCCGTAAAAAATGTGCGTGGTCCAACAATTGTCAGCACGGGACTATTTTACACGGCGGACCTCTTGTGAATACATTTTAGCAACTATACCCCGTGACGCAAATGTGTTTTTTTTCTGATGAGGCACATTTTCACGTCAGTGGGTGTGTAAACAAACAAAATATGCGTTACTGGAGTGAAACAAACCTCAGAGAAGTTCACGAGAGACCTATGCATTCGGACCGCGTCACTGTGTGGTGCGCCATATCGCGAGTAGGCCTCATTGGTCCTCACTTTTTTCAGGATAACGGTCGTGCCATAACTGTGAACTCTTGACGGTACTTGAATATGATACATGATTATTTTCAGCCAGCTCTTGAGGCAATGGAATTAGAGGATACATGGTTCCAACATGATGGTGCCACTGCACACACACACAGCGAGGGTTACCATGAATGGTTTGAAGCAAATGTTTCCTGGACGGCTTATCTCTTTGAGGGGCGATGTGACCTGGCCAGCACGCTCACCAGATTTGGCCCCATGCGATTTCTTCCTTTGGGGTTACCTGAAGTCCAAGGTATAATATCGTATACATCAACCGCCCCAACACCTTGGAAGACCTAAGGAACAATATTGAAGCTGAAATTGGCAGAATACCAGCGGACATGCTTGTTAGAGTTCATGAAAACTTCAGAAAACGTATGCAGCAGTGTGTGGATAGCGAAGGTCGACATTTGCCAGATACACTATTAAAAACCATGTAATATATAAATTCCATTATTGTTCAGTATAATTCAAATATCAAATAAATTTTTCTAATGATCATAATTTTTTATTTCATTCCCAATTCAGAAAATTACCGCGCGCCACCCTGTATAAGGACACATCAGAAGCCCATTTATGCAGATGTAGTTCGTTGTTCGCATGTGACGTCACTGATCTCAGTGACGTCACAGGCATTAACCAATCACCGAAAAGAGTTCAAACCAGTCAACCAATCCGTCTTGGGAATGACGGGTTTGTTAACGTTTCTCGATCTCAGTGACTTAACATGAATGCTGAACTGAAAGACGGAATTTCTCGAGGGTCAACCTTTTATAGTTCAACCATAACATACAGTGGGGGGAAATAAATATTCGTACACTTGAAAAATCGTATTTTAATGTATGTAAGTACACAAACTTAACAGGAAAAGTGATTTAAATTATGTATAGAGACGCATAGTATTCAAAAATACTATCAAAAGAAATTAAATCTCAATGCAACANGACTTGTTCACAGAAGATCTAAAATCGTCATTTGACCGGATCTTTTCATGACTGACGATAGTTTGAAATAGCTACTAGACCCACCGGGTTCGATATAGTGCTAGGCATTTCAAGTCTGAACATATATTTTTCTAAAGCTTTATCTAGTCTGTTCTTGAAAGCGTTCATACTCGGAGCGCCAACGATGTCATCAGGGAGGCTGTTCCACATGTCGGTGATTCGAAGCGAGAAGAAATGTTGTCGCGTGGACAAGTTGCAGCGCAGTTTTTTTTAGTTTATAGGTGTGGCCCTGGTGTTGGTTCTTGTTCCGAATTCTAATAATCGTTCTGGGACCTCGTATAAACCATGAGTATACATGTATACTTCAATCAGGTCCCCACGCAGATGTCGATAACTGAGGCTTGAAAGCTTTATAATCTTAAATGTTTCTTCATAGGACTTGCCCTTCAAGCCTGGAATTGCCCTTGTTGCACGACTTTGAACATTCGCTATTGAATTTCCTCTATTGACCATGGTAAAACCAATAGAATAGAATAGAAGTGTCGGCGTTGAAGAAATAGGCCCATGGCCTGTTGCCGATTCATGAACTTTTCGTGACTTGATTCACAAGGGATCTGGCCTTTGGAACCCGATCTTTCTATAGCTGACAATTGATTGAGATGGCTGCTGGACTTATTGCCTGATCCGTAATTTGCTAGGCATTTTAAGACTGAACATATGCTCCTGCAT
>NW_025930423.1:0-595 GCF_000764305.2 Hyalella azteca | reverse complement strand
GGCCAAGACAGAGGCTAACTTACCCTATTACAAATTAGGGCCGGCAAATCTAGGACCTTTGCGCGGCCGACGATCCTACAATCGACTTATTTTCAGGAATTATTATCAATTATTTTTCCAGCAATTATTTTCTTAATTTATTAATCATATTGCGATTGACCGCATTTTCGTTTGGGACAAATGCCCTGAGAAAAAATGAGGTGAGTATAAGAAATGATATTGTTTACTGAATTAACCTCTCGCTTGAATAAATCTTACCTAAGTTTACATTTTTGAGCGTCAAAAATGACTCTTTACATTCCCCTCTTGTGAAGTAAAAATAATTTTTTGGGTATTGCTGTGATTAAATTAACTAATTAATAAATGGATAAAAATAAATTAACTAATTGATAGTTTGACGGCACTATTATCTGAATAATACCAATAATATGCATAGGTATATGTAAAATCAATTCTTTTGGCTGTGGCATACGATAAACTAGAATTACGTTCAGTTATTTCCATAAATGCAGCCATGTAGGTTGACCGTGCCCATGCTTGATGTTTCACTGACTTACAGATAGCGATGAGTAATGTAATGATGCAAGAAGAAGGT
>NW_025930422.1:0-502 GCF_000764305.2 Hyalella azteca | reverse complement strand
CTGCAAGAGGCACGGCGATTGGTGGAGGCATACAGTGACGTCATCACTGATCCTTGGCTCCTATTGGTCACGCTGGTGAGGGTTGCCCAACACTGCAGAGACCCTACATATTGGCCCTATTTTTACCCCTATTTTATTCTAATGCTTATAGAACTCAAAGCCTTCGATGAAAACTCTTGATAAATATCCCTATAAAATAGCGTTCAGATTACGATGCTTTGACCCTTGCAATTTATAAAAAAATTAGTTGTCCACTAATTTTAAATGGATTTATATTCATAACTAGTATAAATTGTGTAAGCTCAGATGGAAAATAATAAAACTTTTCCAATTAGACTGGATGGTTTAAACAAATCCTTAATCAGCCCCGAACATTATATAGCAAAAAATTCATTTCAACGAGCTGAAATGATTATTTTAAATCATTTCCTGTTTGATCAAACGACTGAATTATTAATTACGTATTTCAGATCAGCGACGCCATGTTCGTGTGTCCCATCCT